>NC_056061.1:78315435-78436866 GCF_016772045.2 Ovis aries
GGCTTTACTTAGCCTATAATAGAATATACTGACTCTATTTTAAAATCAGAAGATGTTGATTAAATTGAATATTATAATATCAAGGGGATATTCACCTTCATCACAAATGAAAGTAAGTACTGTGTGAGAACAGTGTTTGCTTACTTTGATCTTCTAATAATTACAATTGAATAGAAGAAAATGAGTTCTGCCAAGAGTTGCTTACAAAAATCAATACCTACCAAAAAAAAAAAAAGAAAGAAAAATTATGTGTATTTTTGGCAAAATATAGGAAGGGAGGGATGACAATTTTAAGAATATTTTACATTAATTATCAACATTTTCCTCTAGTTTGTGTCGGCTTCTGTGGCTGAAGATTTGGCATGTGTTTAATAACAAATTGTTTAGCTTCTAAAGCCTGAAGGATGCTATTGAGCCTTCCTTTTTGTTTCTTTAAAGCGATATTTAGCAACCCTAAGCAAATATTTCTATAAGGGGATCGCAAACAAAATGCCTGAAGAGTGTCAAGGTGTTCTCAACACCAAATCTTGCTTTCACAAGGCACCAGTCACTGATAATAGGAATAGTATTAATTATAATTTGCTATAAGAGAAATAGAGTTAATAAATATGTCTAAAGATAAAGAGCTTACTATTTGTTCCTTTGCCAAGATAAATCAATGTCTTGTGGAAAATTTTCCCAGGTCAATATTTCCTCTATAACTATGAAAAGGCGGTGCTAGATAAAAAGTTTTCTAGAGTTTCTCTAATTCTGACTTTATGTGACTATAATATAAATAAAAGCCTTCTGTCTTATCTTCCACATTTATCCACATAAATAGAATTTACTGATGCAAGTTTTACACAGCTACTTCTTCTATAACTAGAGTAGAAAATTTGGGTTTTATTTATGGAAATATTTACTTTGTAAAAGTATATATGGCCGTGTGTGTGTGTGTGTGTGTGTGTGTGTGTGTGCACACGTGCATGTGTGCATGCTCAGTCACTTAGTAGTGTCCGACTCTTTGTGATGCCATGGACTGTAACCTATTAGGTTCCTCTGTCCATGGGATTCTCCAGGCAAGAATACAGAGTGGGTTAACAATTCCTCTTCCAGGGAATCTTCCTGACCTAGGGATTGAACCCATGTCTCTTGTGTCTCCTGCATTGGCAGGCAAATTCTTTATCACTGTGCCACCTGGGAAGCCCATATATGGCCATATCAGCTGTGTAAATACATTGAAATGTTCCTAACAGTCAGTTAATACCTATTTCCCAGGACATCCCCACTTCTGTCCCCCAACAACCCATTAATTACTGCTGATGATTCTGTATGCCCCTCTCAGTTCACTAGGCTCTCCCATCATTCACAAGGTTGCCTCCTAACAAAGCAAGATGCCCCTAGGACTTTCCTTATTCTCAGTAATATTTGATCTTTTCCAGTCTCTTTTATTTAAGGTACACTAGTGAGTATTACAGAGAAGGCAATGGCACCCCACTCCAGTACTCCTGCCTGGAAAATCCCATGGACCGAGGAGCCTGGTAGGCTGCAGTCCATGGGGTCGCTAAGAGTCGGACACGACTGAGCAACTTCACTTTCACTTTTCACTTTCCACTTTCATGCATTGGAGAAGGAAATGGCAACCCACTCCAGTATTCTTGCCTGGAGAATCCCAGGGACGGGGGAGCCTGGTGGGCTGCCGTCTATGCGGTCGCACAGAGTCGGACACGACTGAAGCGACTTAGCAGCAGTAGCAGCAGTGAGTATTACGGAGAAGGCAAGGGCACCCCATCCCAGTGCTCTTGGCTGGAAAATCCCATGGATGGAGGAGCCTGGTGGGCTGCCGTCTATGGGGTCGCACAGAGTCGGACTGGACTGCAGCGACTTAGCAGCAGCAGCAGTGAGTATCAAAGGTATCTCCATGCATTTTTTTATTTGCTTTTACTAAATCACGAATGCTGTTCAATACTTTTGATGGAGCTTTGTTGTTGCTGTTGTTTTTACTATTGATTTGTAAGTAAAAAAAATTGTAGGAGTTCATATATTTTGGAAATAAAATCTGTATCAGATACATATTTTGTGATCATTAGTGTGAGGCTCAGTTCTTCATTTCTGTAATAATGTCTAATTATTAAAGACTTTTTAATTTTGATGAAGTTCAATCATCATTTATTTTTGGGCTTATTAGTTTTTTAATGAGAAATCTTGACCTATTCCAATTTTGCAATTGAAATTTGTATTGAAATGATTGTGCAGTTAACATGTTAGGCATGCAAATATAAGAAACAACACAGAGATCTCTTGTACTCTTTGCACAGTTTCCTCAGTGGTAACATTCGGAAATGCCATAATATAATAGCACATATGTATTTTTGACATTAATACAATTCACCAATCTTGTTTGGATTCCCCATTTCACTTGTACCCATTTATGTGTGTGTGTGCATGCATTAAGGACTACACCATTTTATCACATACCTAGTCGTGTATTCATCATCATAGTGAAGTTACCGAACAGTTTCACTAGTACAAGAGTCCTTTTTGTGTTTTTATAACCATGTCTACCTCCTATTTGCGCTCCTCTCCTCTTAGTCCCTGGAAATTAGTAATTTGTCTTTTTCTAAAATGTCATTTCAAAAATATCAATGCAGTAATACACTATGTAACATTTTATGGTCGGCTTTTTCATTCCACATAATGCTCTAAAGATTTATCTTGAGTTTTTTCATGCATCGATAGTTTGTTCCTTTTAATTGCTGAGTAACACTGCATGGTATGTATATATTGCAGTTCTTTAACCATTCACTTGTTCAAGAACATGTGGACTGATTCCAGCTGCTGGCTCCAAAAAATAAGTTCACTATGAACATTTGTGTACAGGTTTTGGGGTGAACTTGAATTTTAATTTCTCATAGGGAAATGTCTAATAATGCAATCGCTGGGTTGTATGGTAATTGCATATTTAGTTTGATAAACCACCAAACCCTTTTCCAGAGTTGCTGTACAATTTTATATTCCCACCAATGATGTATCAATGATTCAGTTTCTCTACATCTTCACCAACATTTGTGTTATCATTATTTTCTATTTTGACCCTTTATGCAAGTGATTAGGAATTTATTCTGCTAATGATTTGCTATGGATATGATTTTCTTATTTCTTTGCAAGTCTGGCTATTTTTTAAAAAACTGGATCCCATTCTTTGGGATTTTTGTACAGTTGTTAGGCAGAAGAAATAATGAATAATATTCTTTGAATGAAAAAAAGACATTTGAGACTGATAAAGCAGCAATACCATATAGTGCAATTATGCAGTTTATTGTAGGTAACTTGGATGCAGTCTCAAAAACGACAGAATGATCTCTGTTGGTTTCCAAGGCAAACCATTCAATATCATGGTAATCCAAGTCTATGCCCCAACCAGTAACGCTGAAGAAGCTGAAATTCAACAGTTCTATGAAGACCTACAAGACATTGTAGAACTAACACACACAAAAAAAGATGTCCTTTTCATTATAGAGGACTGGAATGCAAAAGTAGGAAGTCAAAAAACACCTGGAGTAACAGGCAAATTTGGCCTTGGAATATGGAATGAAGCAGGGCAAAGGCTAATAGAATTTTGCCAAGAGAACACACTGGTCATAGCAAACACCCTCTTCCAACAACATAAGAGAAGACTCTACACATGGACATCACCAGATGGTCAACACCAAAATCAGATTGATTATATTCTTAGTAGCCAAAGGAGCCAAAGCTAAAATAGAATCTGACTACCAAGTGAAAAGCATATCCATCCCAACTAGAACCAGGGTTTTTTCCTCTCCATGAGGGTTCTCATGACCGTTAACCATAGATGTCAGCCAAAGGCATTCTTCCATTTATCAGAGCAGGTGAAGGCAAGGGTAAAAGTTGATAGGGAACTTACTTCACTTGGATGCATTCCTAATGAGTACGCTAAAGCTTAGTCTTCCAGGAAGAGGTAGGGGTGAGACTTTGGGCCTATGATGGAACTGACAAAATGGAGTCAGTGTGGTTCAGCCACAGAATTGTTGAATGCTGAATTTTGATGTGTTCATATAATAGTGTCAGAATTTGTCCTGGTATGTAAATAAGTTACTTGGAATCAGTTTGCTCTCTTTGAGACTTGCCTTAAAGCTCCCTCTTGATGGATCCAGAACAGCATTTAGTCTAAGAATGGCATGGTTGGATAATATCACCACCTCAAAGGACATGGAGTTTGAGCAAACTCTGGGAGATAGTGGAGGACAGAGGAGCCAGAGCAGCCTGAGCCAGTCCCCGAGGTCACAAAGAGTTGGACACATCTTAGCAACTCAAAAATAACAACAACCCTTTTGATGTCTTTTCACTAATTCCTTCTATTGACAAAGTCTTTCTATTCAGGCACGTGGGAACTTAAGCTATTTATCATCTTGAGGGAGTTCCAGGACATATTTGACCTGTTGCTTTCTGGCAGTTCTTTTACTAGCCTTTGGCATTTTCCTCTCACACTACAGCATCAGTTCAGTTCAGTTTAGTCGCTCAGTCGTGTCCGGCTCTTTGCGACCCAGTGAATTGCAGCACGCCAGGCCTCCCGGTCCATCACCAACTCCCAGAGTTCACTCAGACTCAACACTACAGCATATCTACCCTCAATCAAAGACGCAGGACTCCTCTATTTATCTCCAGAGCTCATTCTCTGTTCGGCTCCTTTTTATCTGATGTTGTGGTTCAGTCCCTCAGTTGTCTCTTTGCAACCCCATGGACTCCTCTGTCCTTCACCATCCCCCCAACCAAGTTTGCTCAAATTCATGTCCATTGCGTCAGTGATGCCATCCAGCTATATCATCCTCTGTCTCTCCCTTCTCCTCCTGCTCTCAGTCTTTCCCAGCATCAGGGTCTTTTCCCATGAGTCAGCTGTTTGCATCAGGTACTGTAACTTCAGTTGTTCTAGTACACTAAATCAAATTACTACTTTCTTGAGCTCCTTGATCTCCTTTATCTCCTCAAGGCAACCAGGCTCTGTTTGACTTTTCTCACCCTGCCTTACAACCAGGCAACTACCTCTAGGCATAAACCTGGGACAATTGTAAGGCCTATTATATTTTTTCTTTGCTTTAGGGCTGTAGCCCTATGAAGCCTTATTGTTCAATGCCTGAAAATTGTTGTTTTGGACATATTATCTGATTTCCTAACAATAAGCCATGAGGCAAATCTGATACTTTCTACTTTTTCATTACTCAAACTGGAATTTAATATTTTAATAATATTAGGTTAATATATAATATTTTATGATTACTTCTTTCTAGGTCCTAAAATTGCTTTGCTTACTGTTGAGAAATCATTTTCCTATGTTTTCCTCTAAAAGTTTTTTTCAATATGTATATTTAGATGAGTACCTCTTCAAATAATTTCTATGTGTGGCATGACACTGAACTAAATTCCTTATGTCATCTGTTGATATATATTTAGTCCCAACACCATATATTCAAAAGAAATTCATTACCCTCCTTGTGTTTCTTTCATGTCTTTGTTGAAATTAAGTAATCCTGTAAGTGTGGGTCTATTCCTGTGCCCTGTGTTTGTTTTATTTATTAGTTTGTTGATATTTATGACAATGCAATATAGAAGGAAATGGCAACCCACTCCAGTATTCTTGCCTGAAAAATTTCAAGGACAGAGGAGCCCGGCGGGCTACAGTCTATGGGTCACAAAAAGTCGGACAGGATTTAGTGACTAAACAACAACAATGCCAATACAACCATTTTATAGTAAGTCTTAGATTTTGTATAGTGTATAACCTATAATCTTTTTATTCTTTTGTGATATTGCTTTGTACATTCAACATTATTTGCATATGAATATGAATTTTAGAACTTACATGTCAATTTTTCACACAGTGAAGTCTCACTTTGGTTATAATTGAAAGTCTTCAGTTAGGAGAGAATTGAAATTGGAATAATAGTCATTTAAAATGTAAAAATGTCTTTCAAGCATATTCTGCAGTTTTCAGTGCAAAAGCTATGGACATATTTTGTTAAAGTTGTTCGTAATATTTTTATGTTTCTTGATGTTGTTTCAACAAAATTTTAAAATGTTGCTTTCCAGTTCCTTGTGCTGTTTAATTTCCAGGTGTATATAGATAGATAGATAGATAGATAGATAGATAGATAGATAGATATACATTTAATTATTGGTTAAATATTCAAGATGTAATAGTCAGATGTAAAATGCTAGTGGAACAAGTGACTGGAAAGTCCTTAAACACTGATGTCATGCTTTTATTAAACTTTTGTTCCCTCTTGTAACAACCATTCTAACTGGAAGGCAACTACATATGTAGGAACTCAAAGATGACCTGGAGATCTAATTCCCTGTCCAGGGATCAAACCTGGGTCCCCTGAGTTGGTAGAATAGCATCTTAGCCACTGAACCACACAGGAAGTTGTTTAAAATTGCTCTTATTAACTTTTCTTCCATCCTGTAACAGCCATTCTAACTGGGAGGCAATTATGTATTTAGGAACTAAAAGATGACCTGGGGACCTTTTATAAACTACAGAATCTTGGGGCCTGCTCTTTAAGAGCCTGCTAAGTCACTTCAGTCATGTCCAACTCTGTGTGACCCCATAGACGGCAGCCCACCAGGCTCCACCGTCCCTGGGATTCTCCAGGCAAGAGCCTGGTTCAATGCATTTGGGATCCAGGAACCTATTATTTTAAAGAAATTCTCCAAGCACACTAAAAAATTAATACAAGGGGAAAAAAGGCTTAGTAACTGGTGTCACAGACCCTGTAAAGAGCCTGCTTAGAACGGTCTCCTATGTGCTGTTTCTCATGTGCCATGTATGCGAAGCTCTAGGCTGAGAAGATGGCTCAGAGGTTAAAGTGTCTGCCTGCAATGCGGGGACTTGGGTTCGATCCCTGGGTTGGCAAGATCCCCTGGAGAAGGAAATGGCAACCCACTCCAGAATTCTTGCCTGGAGAATCCTATGGACAGAGGAGCCTGGTGGGCTATAGTCCACAGGGTTGCAAAGAGTCAGACACGACTGAGTGACTTCACTTCTACTTCCTATATATAGTTTTATTAGCTATCTTATTTTCTTTTCCTTTTTTTTTTTTTTTTTGCCTTGACAAGACAGACCTTTATTGGCACAGTAATGCCTCTGTTTTTTTTTTTAATTTAATTTAATTATTTTTTATTTTAAAATCTTTAATTCTCACATGCATTCCCAAACATGAACCCCCCCCTCCCACCTCCCCTCCCCATAACATCTCTCTGGGTCATCCCCATGCACCAGCCCCAAGCATGCTGTATGCTGCATGAGACATAGACTGGCGGTTCGATTCTTACATGATAGTATACATGTTAGAATGCCATTCTCCCAAATCATCCCACCCTCTCCCTCTCCCTCTGAGTCCAAAAGTCCCTTATACACATCTGTGTCTTTTTTGCTGTCTTGCACACAGGGTCATCATTGCCATCTTTCTAAATTCCATATATATGTGTTAGTATACTGTAATGGTGTTTTTCTTTCTGACGTACTTCACTCTGTATAATCGGCTCCAGTTTCATCCATCTCTTCAGAACTGATTCAAATGAATTCTTTTTAATGGCTGAGTAATACTCCATTGTGTATATGTACCACAGCTTTCTTATCCATTCATCTGCTGATGGACATCTAGGTTGTTTCCATGTCCTGGCTATTATAAACAGTGCTGCGATGAACATTGGGGTACATGTGTCTCTTTCAATTCTGGTTTCCTCGGTGTGTATGCCCAGAAGTGGGATTGCTGGGTCATAAGGTAGTTCTATTTGCAATTTTTAAAGGAATCTCCACACTGTTCTCCCTAGTGGCTTTACTAGTTTCCATTCCCACCAACAGTGTAGGAGGGTTCCCTTTTCTCCACACCCTCTCCAGCATTTATTGCTTGCAGATTTTTGGATCGCAGCCATTCTGACTGGTGTGAAGTGGTACCTCATTGTGGTTTTGATTTGCATTTCTCTAATAATGAGTGATGTTGAGCATCTTTTCATGTGTTTGTTAGCCATCCGTATGTCTTCTTTGGAGAAATGTCTATTTAGTTCTTTGGCCCATTTTTTGATTGGGTCGTTTATTTTTCTGGAATTGAGCTGCATAAGTTGCTTGTATATTTTTGAGATTAGTTGTTTGTCAGTTGCTTCATTTGCTATTATTTTCTCCCATTCAGAAGGCTGTCTTTTCACCTTGCTTATAGTGTCCTTTGTTGTGCTTTTAATTTTAATTTTAATTAGATCCCATTTGTTTATTTTTGCTTTTACTTCCAATATTCTGGGAGGTGGGTCATAGAGGATCCTGCTGTGATTTATGTCAGAGAGTGTTTTGCCCTTGTTCTCCTCTAGGAGTTTTATAGTTTCTGGTCTTACATTTAGATCTTTAATCCATTTTGAGTTTATTTTTGTGTGCGGTGTTAGGAAGTGATCTAGTTTCACTCTTTTACAAGTGGTTGACCAGTTTTCCCAGCACCACTTGTTAAAGAGATTGTCTTTACTCCATTGTATATTCTTGCCTCCTTTGTCAAAGATAAGGTGTCCATATGTGTGTGGATTTATCTCTGGGCTTTCTATTTTGTTCCATTGATCTATATGTCTGTCTTTGTGCCAGTACCATACTGTCTTGATGACTGTGGCTTTGTAGTAGAGCCTGAAGTCAGGCAAGTTGTTTCCTCCAGTTCCATTCTTCTTTCTCAAGATTGCTTTGGCAATTCGAGGTTTTTGTATTTCCATACAAATCTTGAAATTATTTGTTCTAGTTCTGTGAAAAATATGGCTGGTAGCTTGATAGGGATTGCATTGAATTTGTAAATTGCTTTGGGTAGTATACTCATTTTCACTATATTGATTCTTCCAATCCATGAACATGGTATATTTCTCCATCTATCTCTCATCTATCCTCTATGATTTCTTTCATCAGTGTTTTATAGTTTTCTATATATAGGTCTTTAGTTTCTTTAGGTAGATACATTCCTAAGTATTTTATTCTTTTTGTTGCAATGGTGAATGGAATTGTTTCCTTAATTTCTTTTTCTACTTTCTCATTATACGTGTATAGGAATGCAAGGGATTTCTGAGTGTTGATTTTATATCCTGCAATGTTACTATATTCCTTGATTAGCTCTAGTAATTTTCTGGCGGAGTCTTTAGGGTTTTCTATGTAGAGGATCATGTCATCTGCAAACAGTGAGAGTTTTACTTCTGCTTTTCCAATTTGGATTCCTTTTATTTCTTTTTCTGCTCTGATTGCTGTGGCCAAAACTTCCAGAACTGTGTTGAATAGTAGTGGTGAAAGTGGGCACCCTTGTCTTGTTCCTGACTTTAGGGGAAATGCTTTCAATTTTTCACCATTGAGGATAATGTTTGCTGTGGGTTTGTCATATATAGCTTTTATTATGTTGAGGTATGTTCCTTCTATTCCTGCTTTCTGGAGAGTTTTTATCATAAATGGATGTTGAATTTTGTCAAAGGCCTTCTCTGCATCTATTGAGATAATCATATGGTTTTTATTTTTCAATTTGCTAATGTGGTGAATTACATTGATTGATTTGCGGATATTGAAGAATCCTTGCATCCCTGGGATAAAGCCCACTTCGTCATGGTGTATGATCTTTTTAATGTGTTGTTGGATTCTGATTGCTAGAATTTTGTTGAGGATTTTTGCATCTTTGTTCATCAGTGATATTGGCCTATAGTTTTCTTTTTTGTGACATCTTTGTCAGGTTTTGGTATTAGGGTGATGGCGGCCTCATAGAATGAGTTTGGAAGTTTACCTTCCTCTGCAATTTTCTGGAAGAGTTTGAGTAGGATAGGTGTTAGCTCTTCTCGAAATTTTGGTAGAATTCAGCTGTGAAGCCATCTGGACCTGGGCTTTTGTTTGCTGGAAGATTTCTGATTACCATTTCAATTTCCGTGCTTGTGATGGGTCTGTTAAGGTTTTCTATTTCTTCCTGGTTCAGTTTTGGAAAATTGTACTTTCTAAGAATTTGTCCATTTCTTCCACGTTGTCCATTTTACATAATTATAGTAGTTCACTTATGTTCTTTCTGTGTTGTCTTTGTGATCACTCCATTTTCATTTCTAATTTTATTGATTTTGATTTTTCTCTTTTGCTTCTTGATGAGTCTGGCTAATGGTTTGTCAATTTTATTTATCCTTTCAAAGAACCAGCTTTTGGCTTTGTTGATTTTTGCTATGGTCTCTTTTGTTTCTTTTGCATTTATTTCTGCCCTAATTTTTAAGATTTCTTTCCTTCTACTAACTCTGGGGTTCTCCAACTCTTCCTTTTCTAGTTGCTTTAGTTGTAGAGTTAGGTTATTTATTTGACTTTTTTCTTGTTTCTTGAGGTATGCCTGTATTGCTATGAACTTTCCTCTTAGCACTGCTTTTATAGTGTCCCACAGGTTTTGGCTTGTTGTGTTTTCATTTTCATTAGTTTCTATGCATAGTTTGATTTCTTCTGTGATTTCTTCTGTGATTTGTTGGTTATTCAGAAGTGTGTTGTTCAGCCTCCATATGTTGGAATTTTTAATAGTTTTTCTCCTGTAATTGAGATCTAATCTTAATGCATTATGGTCAGAAAAGATGCTCGGAATGATTTTGATTTTTTTGAATTTATCAAGTTTAGATTTATGGCCCAGGATGTGATCTATCCTGGAGAAGGTTCCATGAGCACTTGAAAAAAAGGTGAAATTCATTGTTTTGGGGTGAAATGTCCTATAGATATCAATTAGGTCTAACTGATCTAATGTATCATTTAAAGTTTGCATTTCTTTGTTAATTTTCTGTTTAGTTGATCTGTCCATAGGTGTGAGTGGGGTATTAAAATCTCCCACTATTATTGTGTTATTGTTGATTTTCCCTTTCATACTTGTTAGCATTTGTCTTACATATTGTGGTGCTCCTATATTGGGTGCATATATATTTATAATTGTTATATCTTCTTCTTGGATTGTTCCTTTGATCATTATATAGTGGCCTTCTTTGTCTCTTTCCACAGCCTTTGTTTTAAAGTCTATTTTATCGGATATGAGTATTGCCACTCCTGCTTTCTTTTGGTCTCTATTTGCGTGGTATATCTTTTTCCAGCCCTTCACTTTCAGTCTGTATGTGTCCCTTGTTTTGAGGTGGGTCTCTTGTAAGCAGCATATAGAGGGGCCTTGTTTTTGTATCCATTCGGCCAGTCTTTGCCTTTTGGTTGGGGCATTCAACCTATTTACGTTTTAGGTAATTATTGATGTGTATGATCCCGTTACCATTTACTTTATTGTATTGGGTTCGGGTTTATACACCCTTTTCGTGTTTCCTGTCTAGAGAATATCCTTTAGCATTTGTTGGAGAGCTGGTTTGGTGGTGCTGAATTCTCTCAGCTTTTGCTTGTCTGTAAAGCTTTTGATTTCTCATTTGTATTTGAATGAGATCCTTGCTGGGTACAGTAATCTGGGCTGTAGGTTATTGTCTTTCATCACTTTAAGTATGTCTTGCCATTCCCTCCTGGCCTGAAGAGTTTCTATTGAAAGATCAACTGTTATCCTTATGGGAATCCCCTTGTGTGTTATTTGTTGTTTTTCCCTTGCTGCTTTTAATATTTATTCTTTGTGTTTGATCTTTGTTAATTTGATTAATATGTGTCTTGGGGTATTTTGCCTTGGGTTTATCCTATTTGGAACTCTCTGTGTTTCTTGGGCTTGGGTGATTATTTCTCTCCCCATTTTAGGGAAGTTTTCCACTATTATATTCTCAAGTATTTTCTCATGATCTTTCTTTTTGTCTTCTTCTTCTGGGACTCCTATAATTCGAATGTTGGAGCGTTTCATATTGTCCTGGAGGTCTCTGAGATTGTCCTCATTTCCTTTAATTCATTTTTCTTTTTTCCTCTCTGATTCATTTATTTCCACCATTCTATCTTCTATTTCACTAATCCTATCTTCTGCCTCCATTATTCTACTATTTGTTGCCTCCAGAGTGTTTCTGATCTCATTTATTGTGTTATTCATTATATTTTGACTCTTTTTTATTTCTTCTAGGTCCTTGTTAAACCTTTCTTGCATCTTCTCAATCCTTGTCTCTAGGCTATTTACCTGTGATTCCATTTTGATTTCAAGATTTTGGATCATTTTCACTATCAATATTCGGAATTCTTTCTCAGGTAGATTCCCTACCTCTTCCTGTTTTGTTTGGTTTGGTGGGCAACTCTCCTGTTCCTTTACCTGCTGAGTATTCCTATGTCTCTTCATCTTGGTTATATTGCTGCGTTTGGGGTGGCCTTTTTATATTCTGGTAATTTGTGGAGTTCTCTTTATTATGGAGCTTCCTCACTTTGGGTGGGGTTCTATCAGTGGCTTGTCAAGGTTTCCTGGTTAGGGAGGCTTGTGTTGGAGTTCTGGTGGGTGGAGCTGGGTTTCTTCTCTCTGGAGTGCAGTGGAGTGACCCGTAATGGGTTATGAGACGTCAAAGGTTTTGGAATAACTTTGAGCTGCCTGTATATTGAAGCTCAGTGGAGTGTTTCTGTGTTGCTGGAGAATTTACGTGGTATGTCTTGTTTTGGAACTTGTTGGCCCTTGGGTGGAGCTTGGTTTCAGTGTAGGTATGAAGGCATTTGATGAGCTCCTATTGCTTAATGTTCCCTGAATTCAAGAGTTCTCTAATGTTTTCAGGCTTTGGATTTAAGCCTCCTGCTTCTGGTTTTCACTTTTATTTTTACAGTAGCCTCTAGACTTCTCCATCTATACAGCACCGATGATAAAACATCTAGGTTAAAGATAAAAAGTTTCTCCACCTTGAGGGACACTCAGAGAGGTTCACTGAGTTACAAGGAGAAGAGAAGATGGAGGGGGTAGTTAGAGGTGACTGGAATGAGATGCGGTGAGATCAAGAGAGGAGAGAGCAAGCTAGCCAATAGTCACTTCCTTATGTGTGCTCTATAGTCCGGACCACTCAGAGGTATTTACGGAGTTATACGGGGAAGAGGAGAGGGAGGATATAGACAGAGGTGGCCAGGAGGATAAGAGAGAGGAATGAGAAGGAGAGAGACAAATCCTGCTAGTAACCAGTTCCTCAGGTGTTCTCCACCGTCTGGAACACACAGAGATTCACCGAGTTGGATAGAGAAGAGATGGGGGAGAAAAGAGATAGAGGCCACCTGGTGGAGAAAAAGGAGAGTCCAAAGGAGGAGAGAGTGGTCAAGCCAGTAATCTCGCTCTCAGGTAAACTTGGGTAGTGATGTTTGGGTTTTTAAATGTACAAAATTGATAACAAAAACCTAAGAGCAAAGATTAAAAAGCTAGAGTAGAGGTTGGATTTTCAAAAATACAATATTAAAGAAAAGAAGCAGAAGGAAAAAGGAAGAAAGAAAAAAGAAGAGGAAAAAAAAGAAGAAAAAAAAAAACCACCAAGAATTATTAAAAAAAAAAAAAAAAAAACACCACCCAAAGACTATATATGGTGTTTGCCTTAAAAAAAAAAAAAAAGTCTTTTTTTTTTAAATAGTAATAGTAGGTTATAGAAAAAAAATCAGAGGAGAAATAGAAGACTTAACAATTAAAAAAAAAGTTAAAAAAAAAAAGGAAAAAAAAAGGAATGATTTTAAAAATAGTAAAAATATAACTGGCCCTTCTCTGATGTTGTGGGCCATGTGGGATCACTTCCAAGGTGGTTCTCTCTGTTTAACTTCTGTTTGCTGGTTTTTTAGGCTCACTAGTTCAGTCGCGCTGTGGGGAGGGGGGGATGCTGCAAACAAATAGCACTGTTGTGTGCACTCAGTGTCTCAGCCCCGCTTGACCTGTCCCTTCTTGTGGCGCACAAACCGCTCCGGCTCTACGATGCTCAGCCGGGAACCATCTGAGGCTGGTCCTAGGCTGCGTGCACTTCCCCGGTCTAAGCCACTCAGGCTTGGTGCTCAGGTAGCCCTCAGAGGCATAGATTCAGTTGGGACTGCGTTTTGTGCCCTTCCCAGGTCCGAGTAGCTCAGGAGTTTGGGAGCTCGATTGCTGCGACTTGTCGCCTTTTCTGCCGCTGCTGCTCAGTTTTCTGGGTGGACCGCTGGCGCCCCCCGTGAGGCAGATGGTGACTGTCCAGCACCCCCAGAAGTCTTAGCAAAGAAGCCTGCTTGCAGTTAGGTAAGTAAAGTCTCTCTGGGTCTGCAATTGCCCCTTTCCAGTCCTTACGGCTCTGGCTGCCTGTCCCCGGCGGGGGATGGTCTGCAGCCAGCTTTTTCCGTTCTGTCCTTTGTTCTGTGCTCGGTCCTGGCAGTGTCTTATGTTCGAGCTTTTCGCGTGGTAGCTATCCCACAGTCTGGTTTGCTAGACCAAGTTAGATCGTTCTGGTTGCACGTGGGGCGTTCCTGCCCGATTCTTACAAAGCACTGCAGCCCAAGCCTCCCGCATTTCCTTGCCCTGCCCCCACTAGCTTATGGCAGATGCAGGCGTCTGTGCTGCTTTTCCGCTGGGGGTGTTACTGTTGGGCTTGTAATCTGTTGGGTTTAATTATTTATTTATTTTTCCCTTCCTGTTATGTTGCCCTCTGTGTTTCCAAGGCTCGCCACAGACTCGGCAGGGAGAGTGTTTCCTGGTGTTTGGAAACCTCTCTTCTTAAAATTCCATTCCCGGGACGGGCTTCCCTTCCCGGGACGGAGCTCCCTCCCCACCTCCTTTGTCTCCTTTTTCATCTTTTATATTTTTTCCTACCTGTTTTTGAAGACAATGGTCTGCTTTTCTGGTCGCCTGATGTCCTCTGCCAGCCTACAGAAGTTGTTTTGTGGAGTTTGCTCAGCGTTGAAATGTTCTTTTGAGGAATTTGTGAGGGAGAAAGTGGTCTTCCCGTCCTATTCCTCCGCCATCTTTTCGGCAACCTCTAACTATCTTATTTTCATAGATTAATGATTCAACACATAAACCCTAGGAAGAATTCATTAGTGAAGCCATCCATCTAGCCTGGTGATTTCTTAGGAGTTTTTAACGAAAGATTCAATGTATTTAATAGATAACTTTTCACGTAGCTAAGTTTTCTCTGTCAGTTTTGACTGTTTTTTTCTGTAAATATTTTCATATAGGATCTTTTGGATGTCCTTTCTTTTCATTTATAAGTTATCTTGTTGATTTTTCCCTTGACGAATTTTATTTTACTACCTGAATCTCTTCTTGTTATTATTTTCTTCCATCTACTTCTTTGGATTTAATTTTCTGTTATTTTTCTAACTCTTAAGATAATGTTTAGATGGTTGATTTTATGTCATGCTTTTCTAATATATTCATTTAACCTATAAGTTTAAAAGTATAGCTTGAATTGAATAACAACTTATGTAAATTTTTCATTATTTTATATTACAAAGTATTTTACTATTTTTGTGACTTCCTTCATACATAGTATATTTAGAAGTATATTGTTCATATTTCCAAACATTTAAGCATTTTATAATTATTTTTGTTCACTTAATTTAATTATTAGTATATATTCTATCTTATTTCAGTCCTTTAATGTTTGTTTAAACATTTTATGAAGAAATATGATAAAATTTAATGAATATTTTATGTCCACTTGAAAATATTCTATATATTGAGTTCTGTGTTCTAAAGCAATTAATTCTATTTAATAATTTGCTTATTAGAATTTTGCTTATACTTAGTGAGTCTTTGATTTTTATGTGTGATTCATTAAAATTTGACAAGCTATTTGTGTATTTACCTATTTTTCTGATGAAAATTTTACATTTATAATTACGTTATGAGTCTGCATTAGAAATCACAAAAATTTTCTGTAAAGGATGAGATAGTAAATATTTTAAACAGAACACAGTGTCTGTTCCAGCTACTAAACTCTACCACCTAGCATAAAAACAGCTATAGACAATACATAAAAATATAATGTTGTATCTGTTTTTCAATAAAACTTTATTTAAAAATGCAGGAGAAAGTCCATAGCTTACAGACTGCTGGCCTATATTTTTAGGCCATATATATTTTGGCCTCAAAAGTACATTTTATCTGAGATTATACAGATGTACTTTTTTAGGGGAGGAGGGATAGGTATGATATAGTGTTTGTTTGTTTACACGTTAATCTTTTTAACTTTTTTTTTTCTTCTCTTTCTTAACAATCTGGTTCTTATAAGTTTATATAACTGACTTTGTACTTATCAAGAGTCTGTATCTATCAAGAGTCTGTATTTATCAAGAGTCTGTGAATCTTTGCCTTTACTTGGAGTCTATTTAATCAAACTGTTGATATATTTGAATTTAAACTACCTTGTTAAAGTTTGTTTCATATTTTCCCAAAATATTCCGTTTCTTTTCCTCTCTTGGCTAGATTCCATTTGGAACCTTCAAAATAAAATTTTTATTAGTCAGTTTTCCTTGTTAACTTGTCAGTTGTACATTTTTTATACTATTCTTTAGTGGCTTCCCTAAGGAGTAAAAAATGAAATCTTGACTTATTCACTCTCAATATGTTGTTAATTTTATTATTTTTCAGACACACAAAGATTTTGAAATACTACCCTATTCCCATGTTTGCACTATTTTTGAAGTTTTGTTAAATTTAATTTTAAATAATAAAAAACTTTTTACTTTTGCAGTCATCATCCATTTAGATTTACCTACATATTCACCACTTATTTTGTTCTTTATTTATTTCTGTATTTCTCTCTTAATGTCTAGGATCATTTTCCTTTTTCTCAAAAAGTCCCTTAAGCATTTCTTTTAATTCAAGTGTACTCATTGCCAATTTTCTTTACTACTTTGCCTAAAAACAATTCAGTTTCACCTTTATCTAGATGAATATTAGGTCAACAGCTATTTTCTTTTATCATTTTTTAGAGTACAGCTCATTTTTATTCTGTATTACATTCTAATTTTCATTCCATTATGCTTCACTACATTACATTAACAGCTTAAGCTTATTAAGAGTTAGAGTACTTTCACCTTCAAGTAATTCAAACCCATACAAATGAGATTTAAAAACAGAATGTTTTGGCCCACATGTTTGTGACTGGATCTAAGAAGCATTTGATATCTTAGGGTCTTATCTTCTCTCGACATCTCAGTTTTTATTCTTTCTGGTGTTTTGCCAATTTTCTTTTTCTTAATATGACAAAAGGGAAGTAAGTTCAGAAATGTCCCAGATTACATCTTCCTTGAGTCAGTAATAGATAAATTCTCCTTCCTTTTGCTAACACCCTGGAGGAGCCATTCATAAGCCAATTATTATGGCCAGGGTTATGGTGTAATATTATAGTTGAATACACCTGAACTATGTGATTATTTAATATTTGTGTCTGAGAGGGAGGTTCTGTAAGGGATTAAGGAAAAGAAAGGAAAATGGATTGGTAGACCTCCAAAAATAATAATATAGCATGTTATTAAATATATTTCTTTGTTTTTTTAAAAAAAAGTCATCTATTTCAGGAAAAAAAAACTAATAGAATACTTATCTATACAAGTCTGATACCTTCTGTGTCTTTTCAGTAAATCACTTGCATTAGGATCTTTACCTTTAGGTCCATTTCAGGACTTAAGAGAAATAATAACAAAAGTGGTTCCAGGAAATTAACTCTGTGAATGGTAATATGACATCGGATCATTCTCCCTCCAAATAGCAATAAATAGCCCCATCACTTAAAACAGAAAAAAATGATAGCCCCTGACATAATACAGCATTGCAATTGCTAACACGTCTGCCTGTAATGAATTGAATATGATACAGGTAGAATAGGCTACCTTGGTTTGCGCATTGCAACTTTGGCATTTGAAAGATACTAGGGGTAAAAATAAATATTGGGACTGTGGAATTAATTGGTTGTTGTGAGTTACAATTCATGCATTGTAAAGGAAAATGATAAAGCCATTGCAATCAATTTCCAAATTGAGAAGTGGTGAAAATAAGAATGCTGTTATGGCAAGATTAAAAAGACTGCCCCACCTCCTGCACTGGAGGGCCAATGGACTTGGGTCCTAATTGCAAAAGTAGCAAAATTTGAGAGAAGAATAGATTTTTAGCCTCAACAAATGTCCCACAGAAAAATTTGTCCTTGATAGGAGAGGAGTGAGGTGTGGAGATTTAAGATAGGTAGGCCTGGGTAGATAAATTCAAGAACATGGAGCCTCAAATTCTTTTTTAACCTGTGTGCCTGAAGAGGTGCTCCCACTCCCTTGGCAGAGGCTATATTCCTTCATTCTGAAGACTATGCAAGAAGGAAGTGAGGGATGAAAGTCAGTGATTGACTTTCTCAATGCTTGACCAACAAAAACTCATTTCCCCATTAACCATTAATGTCACTAGGAAATTAAATAGCATTAAGGCATTTCATGTCACAATTCGACAAATAATGTCCTTGATAATGAACAAAAGGGACTCCTTACTGAATGCTCTGATTAATGACTACAGACAGAAAGTAGGAGCAGATGTGAAGATGTTGAACTAGGATGTTGGAATACAAAGGTGGAAAAATTCAATTTTGTTGTTTGGGGACATGTTTACATTATCCAGGAATGGAATAACGCCCTTAGTGCCCTTACCAACGACCCTCAGAGCTTACATTATTAATATCCATTGGGATTGCTCTTAGAAAAAAAATTTTTTTTTAAATGGTGTGTGTCATGTTCAGTCATGATCAACTTTTTAGGACCCGATGGATAGCCCACCAGGCTCCTCTGTCATGGAATTTTCCAGGCAAGAATACTGGAAAGGAAAGTGAAGTCGCTCAGTTGTGTCCAGCTCTTTGCGACCCCGAGGACTGTAGCCTACCAGGCTCCTCTGTCCATGGGATTTTCCAGGCAATAGTACTGGAGTGGATTGCCATTTCCTTCTCCAGCGGATCTTCCCAGCCCAAGGATGGAACCCAGGTCTCCCGCATTGTAGACAGACGCTTTACCATCTGAGCCACCAGGGAAGTCTGTATACTTCCAGGGGATCTACCCGACCCAGGGAATGAACTTATGTCTCCTGCGTCTCCTGCATCGACAGGCGGGTTCTTTACCAGCTGAGCCTCAGGGAAGTCCTTGTGTCAAATAAAGTGGAAATATGGTTCAGAAGGTAAAGGATCTGCCTGCAATGCAGAGACCCATGATCGATCCTTGGGTTGGGAAGATCCCCTGGAGAAGGGAATGGCTACTTAGTCCAGTATTCTTGCCCGAAGAATTCCATGGACAGAGGAGCCTGGCGGGTTATAGTCCATAGGATTGCAAAGAGTTGGACATGACTGAGCAACTAATACACACACACACACACACACACACACACACACACGCACAATGTTAAAATACATGAAGAAAAATCTAATGGATAAATAGAAGAAATAGATATATCCACAATTATAACTGGGATATCAGCACTCATCTCTCAATAATGGATAGAACAAGTTAAAAGAAAATCAATAATAATATAGAATTGTCAACTAAATTAACCTAACAAGCATTCATGCACACTCCATTTAAAGAAGTAGACTCTTTCTTTTCAAGTACACATAAAACATTCATCTAGATTGATCACATTGTAAACTATATAAGAAATTCTCAGTAAACATTTTGAAATCCTTGGGAAGATGTTATCTAACAACAAAGGAAGTACATTAGAAATCAACAACCAAAAGGAAAACTCACAATTATCTGAAAATCAAGCACCTTTCTGCTCTCTGTCAGATAAGGAACAAGGATAATTTGAAAATATTTTGAACTCAGTGAAAATGAAAACAGCATATTTAAATTTGTGTATATGCTATGCAGCCAAATTAATGCTTAAAATATATATTGTTAAATTCCTATATTAGAAAGGATAAAAGTCTAATATCAATGATACATTTTCTTACTGCACATGCACTGTCCACATGGCCGCCAAACACTTGTATTGTTCTGTGCACTAATCAGCTTCTGTGTTTTATTGTTTAAATGCTTCACACTTGCAGACTTCATAAGACTGCCCTTAAGCCCTGGATAGGCATTCACCTTCTGTATAGAATTAGAATTTTCCAGAAGTCCAGGCTTCCCTTGATGTGAAATAAGAAAGTCTAACTCCCTTTCACTGAGTTCTGATTTGTGCTCTCTGGATCTCTTTTGCATTAAGATGATGCTAGGATTCTTCTATAACTGTGCCTTTGTCCAGCTAATTCTCCCTCCTTGTCCTGCTCCTCCTTTATTGATTTCTCCTGTAAGTAAATCTATAAATACTTGCTTGCAAAGGAATGCTTGCTTCAGGATCTGCTTTTGGAAAGCTCACATAACACCTGTAGTAATACATTTTTTTAAATGAAAGCTCCCGATTACACATTATCTATTATTCCTGTTTTCATGTTAATGGAGAGTGAAAACTGGGTCATAAAAATGCATGCCTCATTCAAGATTTATTACATTGTGGCAAAAAATAGCATCTTTTTCCTTGGTAATCCCTCAAGTTTGAAAATTGTTGCATTAAGAGACTGAGTTAATTTTACATGCTATTGCTGTGCTGTGTCTGATTCTTTATGACACCATGAACTGTAATTCTCCAGGCAAGAATACTGGAGTGGGTAGCCATTCCCTTCTCCAGCGGATCTTCCCAACCCAGAGATGGAACATGGGTCTCCTGCATTGCAGGCAGATTCTTTACTGTCTCGGCCACCAGGGAGCCCATTCTTCTTTAGTCTTCCTGAGAAGGGGTACCTACATGGGGTAATTGTCTTGCTTTGAAAAAATGTGTAGGACACTGGGAGAACAAAAATTTACATCCTTTCTTTCTTTTTGAAGACTGCATACAAATAAGTGAGTAACTTTTTTTTTTATTTTCCTTTTTCGGAATGTATTTAATTCATTCAGTCTATACCAGTAAGGTAGGGGGAAATTGTGATAAACTATTTAATCCATATCTCTATCCCTCTGATAAATAGAAGGTCAAGAGCATCCTAGCATATTCATGACCTGAAAAGCATCAGCAGCATAGAATTCAGCCTACTCCTGATGACAATTATCCAAGACCTGATTATCTAACAATGATTTTATGTCTTAGTCAGGATACTGACAGACAGAGCACCCACCTTTTCTCATCTTCCCATGCAGAGCTACTGTGCTTTGACAAAGATTCCATCCCTGATTAAGTAATGCCCTGGAGTGTACATTCAGGCATAGGTTAGTTTTCTGGTACTTTAAGCTGAAAGCCTGATTTTTACTTAATAAAGATAAGAAAATTTTAAAACTGCTAATCACAGAAAAGAAATAATGTAGGAACTTTAAAATATTTATTTCAGATTTTTCTAATTTCCTGGTTCTGTCTAGTTTTAAACAAGGTAAAGTTTTAAACTTTACCTTGACATGCATGACATCCATGCAAGTTTTCAAAAACTGAATCAACTTTGCTTAACATTACTGTACTTTGCTCTATTTTATTTAATATCTGTATCAGTTTTTTGCAAAGAATAATGTATATCAGAATTAGGAGTGTATGAGATTTCTTTGATTTTTGTAGCAGCTTCCCTAAGCTGTGCATGAGTTTTCACTACCAGGACAAGGTGACATGTTATGCTAAAAGTATTTTTTATGCCTTAGATTGGCTAACTCTTAAAATCAATGTTGTTCAATTAATGCAGCTACTTAGAAGCAGGCTGAATGAAAATCACGTAGGAAAAAACTAATAACTTCATTGATATTCATTTAAGACCTTTTCTATTAGGTATCTTTTTAATAGTCATCTTATTTTTTTTTTTACTCTTAATTATAATGGAATCATTTTCATACTTACTTGGAGAGGATTTCCCTTCCAGTTCTCACTTTTGTGTTATTGTTCAATTGCTCATTGGTGTCTGACTCTGCAACCTCACTGACTACAGCACACCAGGCCTGTCCTCCACTGTCTCCCAGAGTTTGCTCAAACTCATGTCTATTGAGTCAATTATGTTATCAAACCATCTCATTCTCTGTTGCCCCCTTCTCCTCCAGCTCTCAACCTTTCCCAGCAGGAGGGTCTTTTCCAATGAGTTGGCCTTTCACATAAGATGGCCAAAGTATTGTAGCTTTAGCTTCAACATGTCTTTTCCATGAAGATTCAGGGTTGATTTCTCTTAGGATTGACTGGTTTCATCTCCCTGCTGTCCAAGGGACTCTCAAGTCTTCTCCAGCACAATTAGGAAGTGTCGATTCTCCAGTGCTCAGTCTTCTTTATGGTCCAACTCTCACATCCATACATGACTACTGAAAAAACCATACCTTTGACTAGATGGACCTTTGTCAGCAAAGTGATGCCTTTGCTTTTCAATACTGCCTAGGTTTGCCATAGGTTTTCTTCCAAGGAACAAGCATCTGTTAATTTTGTGGCTGCAGTCACTGTCCACAGTGATTTTGGAGCCCCCCAAAATAAAATATGTCAGTTTCCACTTTCCCCCCATCTATTTCCCATGAAGTTATTAGACTGAATGCCATGATTTTAGTTTTTTGAATGCTGAGTTTTAAGCCAGCTTTTTCACTCTCCTCTTTCACCTTCATCAAAAGGCTCTTCAGTTCCTCTTTGCTTTCTGCCATTAGGGTGCTGTCATCTGCATATCTGGGGCTGTTGATGTTCCTCCCGACAATCTTCATTACAGCTTGTGCTTCATTCAGCCCAGCATAAAAGTTAAATAAGCAGAGTGACAATATACAGCCTTGACATACTCCTTTCCCAATTTTGAACCAGCCCATTGTTCCACGTCCAGTTCTAACTGTTGCTTCTTGACCTGCATACAGATTTCTCAAGAGGCAGGTCAGGTGGTCTGATATTCCCATCTCTTGAAGAATTTTCCATAGTTTGTTGTGATCCACACAGTCAAAAGCCTTAGCGTAGTTGATGAAGCAGATGTTTTCCTTTGCTTTTTCTATCATCCAACAGATGTTGGCAATTTGATCTCTGGTTCTCCTGCCCTTTACTAAATTCAGCTTGTACATCTGGAAGTTCTCAGTTCATATACTGTTGAAGCCTATCTTGAAGGATTTTGAACATTATCTTGCTAACATCATCTTTTAGAATTTGAAATAACAGCTGGAATTCCATCACCTCCACTAGCTTTGTTTGTAGTGATGCTTCCAAAGGCCCACTTGACTTTTTTCTCCAGGATGTCTGGCTCTAGGTGAGTGATCACACCCATTGTGGTTATCTGGGTCATTAAGACCTTTTCAGTAGAGTTCATTTGTGCATTCTTGCCACCTCTTCTTGATCTCTTCTGCTTCTCTAGGGTCCTTGCTATTTCTGCCCCCACCATTTTAGGTTACAGTATAAGTTCTGAGTGGTTCCAATACCTAAATCATTATTAAAACATGTCTTTTCATTCAGTACACATTTACATTTTGCCAAAACTCCATGCATGTTAGAGAAATATGTTTACTCTAATTACACATGTATGTAAAATTGAATATAGTCATGAGATAAAGTTTATTAATTTTGTTTTGCAAAGTTGCTGTATCTTGATTGAATTTGTTTAATATAGCAGAAAGTTTTGTTATAAATATAATTCATCAATAACTCATAAAATTGACAGTTTTTAAGTAATTAAGGCAATGATATGAGGTATGTATATGTTTATGATTATATCTTTTTGGTGAACTGTTCTTTTCCTATTATTTACCAAACATATTTCTACCAAAATTTTCATTTCTTTCAAAGTCTAATTTGTTACTAATGTGGCTCTCCAAGCTTTCTGTTGAGGATAATGTGCCTGGTGTATCTTGTGTCATTTTATTTTCAAATACTCAGTGTCTGTATTTTCAAGATTACCTAGCTTGATTTACATAATTAGACTATCACTTCATGTGAAGAGTTGACTCATTAGAAAAGACTTTGATGCTGGGAGAGATTGGGGGCAGGAGAAGAAGGGGACGACAGAGGATGAAATGGCTGGATGGCATCACTGACTCGATGGATGTGAATCTGGGTGAACTCCGGGAGTTGGTGATGGACAGGGAGGCCTGGCGTGCTGTGATTCATAGGGTCGCAAAGAGTCGGACACGACTGAGCGACTGAACTGAACTGAACTATTTAATAAGTCAATTTGATTTAACTGCATTTATCTTATTATCATATACAGGAATGTATTTACAATCTCTCCATTGCCCTCTATATGTCCTCATTTTTATATTACTCTTTCCTCCTCTTTGAATCCTATCGACTATTAACTTTTCTTTGTTCCTTTTATTTTTTATGAGCATGTGGATACTATTCTTTTATAGGTTACTCTATTACTATTAATATACCATGAGAAATTCACTTTACAAATTATATGTCTTTTACTTCCTTTGTTAATCAGTATCTCCCCACTAGTCTTGAACAGATCTTAATTTAATATCAAACAGATATCATTCTATTTGTAATTAACATCATTTTTGAAGTATTTTTCCCTACATTTTTTAAACATATCTCAAAATATGTATTATAGCTTTGACCTAGAAAAATAAATATTCTTTACATTGTTTTAGCATTTTGTAGTATTAAGGAACAAAAGGCCAGAGAGTCTCTGGGGAAGAAACCCACATTTAAATTAATGAATATAAAAAACATAGGCGAGATACGTTCATTAGGTTACTCTTTTCTGCCCGTGGACGCCGCCGAGAAAGCATCGTTGAAGTCTTCTCCGCCTCCACTGCCGTCATGTCTAAATCAGAGTCTCCCAAAGAGCCCGAACAGCTGCGGAAGCTCTTCGTCGGAGGATTGAGCTTTGAAACAACCGATGAGAGTCTGAGGAGCCATTTTGAGCAATGGGGAACGCTCACAGACTGTGTGGTAATGAGGGATCCAAACACCAAGCGCTCCAGAAGCTTCGGGTTTGTCACATACGCCACGGTGGAGGAGGTGGATGCGGCCATGAATGCAAGGCCACACAAGGTGGACGGAAGAGTTGTGGAACCAAAGAGGGCCGTCTCAAGAGAAGATTCTCAAAGACCTGGTGCCCACTTAACTGTGAAAAAGATTTTTGTTGGTGGCATTAAAGAAGACACTGAAGAACATCACCTGAGAGATTATTTTGAACAGTATGGGAAAATTGAAGTAATTGAAATCATGACTGTCCAAGGCAGTGGCAAAAAGAGAGGCTTTGCTTTTGTATCCTTTGATGACCATGACTCCGTAGACAAGATTGTCATTCAGAAATACCACACTGTGAATGGCCACAACTGTGAAGTGAGAAAAGCCCTGTCTAAGCAAGAGATGGCTAGTGCTTCATCCAGCCAGAGAGGTCGAAGTGGTTCTGGAAACTTTGGTGGCGGTCGTGGAGGTGGTTTTGGTGGGAATGACAACTTTGGTCGTGGAGGAAACTTCAGCGGTCGGGGTGGCTTTGGTGGCAGCCACGGTGGTGGCGGATATGGTGGCAGTGGGGATGGATATAATGGATTTGGTAATGACGGAAGCAATTTTGGAGGTGGTGGAAGCTACAATGATTTTGGCAATTACAACAATCACTCTTCAAATTTTGGACCCATGAAAGGAGGAAACTTTGGAGGGAGAAGTTCTGGCCCCTATGGTGGTGGAGGCCAATACTTTGCCAAACCACGAAACCAAGGTGGCTATGGTGGCTCCAGCAGCAGCAGTAGCTATGGCAGTGGCAGAAGGTTTTAATTACTGCCAGGAAACAAAGCTTAGCAGGAGAGGAGAGCCAGAGAAGTGACAGGGAAGCTACAGGTTACAACAGATTTGTGAACTCAGCCAAGCACAGTGGTGGCAGGGCCTAGCTGCTACAAAGAAGACATGTTTTAGACAATACTCATGTGTATGGGCAAAAAACTTGAGGACTGTACTTGTGACTAATTGTATAACAGGTTATTTTAGTTTCTGTTCTGTGGAAAGTGTAAAGCATTCCAACAAAGGGTTTTAATGTAGATTTTTTTTTTTGCACCCATGCTGTTGATTGCTAAATGTAATAGGCTGATCATGAGGCTGAATAAATATCTTTTTTAAAAAAAATAGGCAAAAATGTACATTTTCATCATCTCTTCTATCATCAAACATGTTCTTAAAAGACAACTAGTCAGGGACTCCTTGAATGTTATCCCACTTAAGCATGAACAGATTAGCATTTCATTTCAGTTATTTAGCACTTACTATATCTCTACGACTATCTGCAGAACTGATATATGCAGAAAAACTCAATGAAACCTCTTGAAATAGAAAGCTCCATTGTTAAAATTTAAAGGACAAATGAATGTAGCTTTCTCCTCTCCAAAGCAAAATTTGTCTAGGTAAAAAGAGAGACATAAATTCTAAAGAATGTCTTTCTTAAAGATTAATAACATACCCCACAGACAGAGCTAAAAATTGAAAACAATGAAAAGAAGCATTGCCATTGTTGCTTCTTCTTTTTAGACATCAAGTGACATGAATCTGATCTATTCATCTATGCTACTCTGCAGCATTGTTTCTACACATATACTCTGAATCGAATTAATTCTGTTCAAACAAGCATGCATGTACATTAAGTTACTTCAATCACGTCTGACTCTTTGTGATCCTATGGATCATAGCCTAAGAGGCTCCCCCGTCCATGAGATTTTCCAGGCAAAAATACTGGAGTGGGTTGCCATACCCTCCTCCAGGGGATCTTCCTGACCTAGGGATCAGACCAGCATCTCTTTTGGCTTCTGCATTGGCAGGCAGGTTCTTTACACTAGAGACACCTGGAAAGCCCCTTTACAAACATATCTATCCTCTAAAAACTTACTCATTTCATCAGTTCCATTTCTGCCATTTGCCCTATGTAGTGGCAGTAAAATATTATAATTTTCACAAAATATTGTACCTTACTACTTAGCAGTCCCTTCATGTTTCTGAATCCTAAATTATTCATCACAACTTAAATATGATGGCCACTGGATAAATTAATTGCTATAAGTTGGATTAAGTTGTTGGGAAAGAAGATTTTAATCATATTTTAATAATTTCAGATAGCATGGTAGACTGTTCAGGGGTATATGCTTCTTTACAGATCCTGTTTTTTCTCTGGTTATATGCCCAGGAGTGGGACTGCAGGGTCATATCATAAACTCTTTTTAGTTTTTTAAGGAATCTCCATACTGTTACACCCTCCATACCCTCTCCAGCATTTATTGTTTGTGGATTTTTTGATGATAGCCATTCTGGCTGGTGTGAGATAATATCTCACCTCTCATTGTAGTTTTGATTTGCATTTCCCTTGGACAAAGGGAAATTGCATTTCCACTTGCATTTCCACTTGGACAAAGATGTCCAAGTGATGTTGGACATCTTTTCATATGCCTATTGGCAGTCTGTATGTTTTCTTTGGAGACATGTTTATTTAGGTCTTCTGCCCATGTTTTTGAGTGGGTGGTCTGTTTTGATGCTGTTAAGCATCATTAGCTGTTTGTAAATTTTGGAGACTAATCCCTTATTGGTCACATCTTTTGCAAATATTTTCTCCCAATCTGTGTGCTATCTTTTTGGTATGTTCATTGTTTCCTTTGCTGTGCAAAAGTTTTTAAATAAGTCCCATTTGTTTATTTTTGTTTTTATTTCCATTATTCTGGGAGATTGATTGAAAAACATATCTCTGTGATTCATGTTAGATGTTAGAGAGCATTCTGCCTATGCTTTCCTCTAGGAATTTCATAGTATCTTGTCAGAGAGGACATTTTTAACATGACAACATTTTAATTGAAATAAAACATGGAAGTCATTCATTACTCTTCTCGTTTAAAAAGGGTTTGAACTGTGTTGCCAGGAGAATCCTAGGGACAGGGGAGCCTGGTGGGCTGCCGTCTATGGGGTCACACAGAGTCGGACACAACTGAAGCGACTTAGCAGCAGCAGCAGCATTGTCTTATTAAGGACCAAAACCCAAATGTAATGGATTAACAATAGGATATCTGACATCTGTCTTTATTCAGGACAGTCTGAGCACACCCAGCACTCCAGAAAAATTATCTGTGCTTCCTTTCACCCTTAAGCATTTGAATGATAGGTCATATGACCACTCCAGTTAGTAAATATTTGTGATTAATAATTCATAGGATTTATATGTGTCATGAATAATGTAATTTAATTTAAATTTACTGTCCCAAATATGATGAAGAATGTACCAAAAAAAAAAATTCTCACATCTAAAGTTCTCATATCTAAAAATTTGGCTGAGTGCACAGCATATGATATTTGCCTTATTTATGGCTGAAGCTTGTGAAATCACAGTTTCACTCATATTTAACAAAATAAAACTTATTTTCTAGTCCAAGTCAAAGAGTAGAGTGAAATTATATTTCAGTCTAAGCATATTTTCTTAAAATATTTGGGATATTTATTACCACCACTTATGAGTGAGACTGTTACTGGGTGGCAAGTCACAGACAGGAATATGGAAAAGGTGACTGAAGTTTGCATGAGACAATATGGCTTTCAGGATTGCTGTTACTCTACCCAGGCCCAAGCCACGGGGACGTTAAGAAAAGTCTCTTCAGTCTATCTCTTTATAGATTTGGTCAGCAAAGCTTTCCAAATTCCATTTCCATTTTCTTTTTATCCTCTGACATTAGTTTTCATACAATATGCTTGAATTTGCTTTTAGCTTCCAAATTTTATTTCATTTCACTCCATTTCATCCCCGTACTCTATATTCTGGTAGCCTATCCTGCTACTATCTTGATAGCATCCATCCATAGTCCTCAGAAAATGAGTCCAGGTTAATTCTCTAGGCTATAGCTCGCCGGTGACAGTACAGACAAAGGGCTCAGAGAGTAGTTCAGCTAGTCCACTCTGTCCAACCGTCTTGAACTGAATCATATTTTTATATCAATGTGCAGAAAATGCTGAAAGCCAAGGATTGTGGATTTGCCATGATGGGTAATAGGTGTACAAAGCTAGAATGTTAATATAAATTATCTTCCCATTAGAACTGGTTCAGCAGAATCTGTAGACACTTTGCAACGAGTAGCATACTTACCAGGTTAAAGCATATCGTCAGTAGTTATTCTTGTCATAGTCAAAATTAAACTGGGAAAAGTTAAACAAGTAAGAAATAAAACTCATTTAAGACTACTGCCAGAAGAGACAAAGACCAGAATGCAGTCTGAACTCAACTCAGCCCAAACAAAATGCAAGAGTATTTACAATGTTGGCTTGAACCAAGAACGATGGGCCATCTGTGTTTGTTGACCCTTGAAGGCCAGAAGAGTGGCTCGCTTATTTCTGTGTGACAAATAGAAGTCTTGTTATCTGAAGGCCCTGAAAGCATTCCCAAATTAGGAATATGGTATATGTTCAGAGTTTGATTAAATGGAATTGCAGTATAAGCCATACAAATATACAGTTATACAAACTCTATAATCCCAATGCCTTAACATTAAAAATGTCTCACTCAACACCAATCAGGTCACACCATTATCCTGTACAGGTATACACAAACAGTGACTCTGCAGTCCAGATTCTTATCACCCCAGGATGCCACTAGCCTCAGCACAGCCTCAAGGTCACAGTAATGGGGAGGCGGGGAACATGCAAGAGGCAAGATTTTCAATGGACACAAATATGTCATGTTCACTTACCTTCTCTTGACCAGAGCCGAGGTGGTCCCACCTGAACTGCAAAAGTGTCTCAAAAGTGTGGTCTGGTCCAGGAGAAGAAATTGAATATTAAGAATATTAAGGTGGAATTTTCTATTTTCACCTGCAGTACTCATATGCTGTTAAGTATATAGCTTTTGCTGTTGTTCAGTCTCTCAGTCATATCCAGCTCTTTGTGACCCCATGGACGACAGCACCCTAGGTTTCTCTGTCCTTCACCATCTCCTGGAGCTTACCCAAACTCATGTCCATTAAGTTGGTGATGCCATCCAACCATCTCATCCTCTGTCACCCCTCTTCTCCTCCTGCCCTCAATCCTTCCCAACGTCAGGGTCTCTTCCAATGAGTCAACTACTCATCAAATGGTCAAAGTATCGCAGCTTCAACTTCAGCATCAGTCGTTTCAATGACTATTCAGGGTTGATGTCCTTTATGATTGACTGGTTTAATTTCCTTGCAGTCCAGGGGACTCTCAAGAGTCTTCTCCAATACCAGTTTTCAAAAGCATAGCTTTAGTGCCAAGAAAATATTTCCCATCCATGAAGTTAACTGATAACAGTTGCTCATTCTTTGCAGTGAGCGCTAGAGATTTCTGAGAGAAAACAACAAACTAAAGCCATTTAAATTAAAAATGCAAGTTTTGTCATAGCTAATCTTACTTGTTCAAATTATTAGCTCAAGTTCATGTGCCTAACCCAGGGAGATGCCAAGTTATCCTAAGGAAGTTGGACATCTAGTTGTCGAAGGACAGGGAAACCTGGCATGCTACAATTCATGGGTCACAAAGAGTCAGACACAACTGAGCAACTGAACAACAACCATTTTATTTGTCCAAATGATTAGCTTAAGTTCATGTGCCTGACCCAGAAATGCCAAGCAAACTGAAATGTCTGAGTTTGGAGCAGAGGAAGGTTTATTGCAGCGCCAGGACATGGTTCATGCTCTAAAAAACCAAGTTCTGAGACAGATTTTGGCAAAGCATGGTTAAAGGTCAGATGATAGAAGGGGGACACAGAGTATGTGATTAGCTCACACACAATTCTCTGACTGGCTGATGGTGAGTGAAAAAAGTGGTGTCACAAGGGTTAAGTCTTTAGGCTCCAGAAGGCCTGGGGCTAAGTGCTTAAGGGCATCAAGAAGTTAACATTTTCCATTTCATGGTTTTTTTTCACATATGCAAAACAGTTAAGGAATGTGCACCAATTAGTGTTATCTAGGTACTTCATCGGAGAAGGCAATGGCACCCCACTCCAGTACTCTTGCCTGGAAAAGCCCATGGATGGAGGAGCCTGGTAGGCTGCAGCCCATGGGGTCGCTAAGAGTCGGACACGAGTGAGCGACTTCATTTTCACTTTTCACTTTCATGCACTGGAGAAGGAAATGGCAACCCACTCCAGCGTTCTTGTCTGGAGAATCCCAGGGACAGGGGAGCCTGGTGGGCTGCTGTCTATGGGGTCTCACAGAGTCGGACACGACTGAAGCGACTTAGTAGCAGCAGCAGTAGCAGGTACTTCAGAGAGGACCTAAAGCTATGGGAGAAGCCTGTCCTGGGAAAGCCCCATAGAGTCCTGCTGCTGCTGCTGCTGCTAAGTCGCTTCAGTCGTGTCCGACTCTGTGCAAACCCCATAGACAGCACCCCACCAGGCTCTCCTGTCCCTGGGATTCTCAAGGCAAGAACAGTGGAGTGGGTTGCCATTTCTCTCCAATGCATGAAAGTGAAGGGTGAAAGTGAAACCGCTCAGTCGTGTCCAACTCTCAGCGACCCCATGGTCTGCAGCCTACCAGGCTCCTCCATCCATGGGCTTTTCCAGGCAAGAGTATTGGAGTGGGGTGCCACTGCCTTCTCTTACATGGGTGCAAAATATCTTCCTTTAAAAAAAAATGCTTTTTCTGATTGACTCCTAGTAATAGAGTAGTGATATGCCTCTATAATTTTGGCATTTAGGTTTGTTTCTTCTTGAGAAACTTAAGTTTCCCCATACCTGACAAAAATTGTACTTCCCTTGGAAAAGTATTTCTGCCAAAAAAAAAAAAAAATGCTTTTTTTTAAACCACAGCATATTAAACAATTTTCTTAATACTAGATTTTACTGATTCACATAGCATTTTTAGTTTCTTACAAAATAAGCTTTGCTGACAGACAGTTTTCATGCCACAAAATTTATTTAAGTGTAATATTCAATAACGCTAAATGTATAGCTTTGTGCAACCACGACATTCCCATTATTCCCAAAAAGAAATTTCTTGCACACTCTTAGTCATTCCTCCTCTCCATGCCTACTGCCAGGCAGCCATTAATCTATTATTCTAAAAATTTGCCTTTTCTGAATATTTCATATCAATTGAATGGAACAATATGTGGTCCTTTTTGTCCAGGCTCTTTACTGAACATGATGTTTTTGTGCTTCACCTATGCCTTAACATGTATGAGTGCTGTGCTTAATCGCCCAGTTGCATCCGACTTTTTGCAACCCCAGGGATAGTAGCCCACCAGGCTCCTCTGTACATGTGGATACTCCAGGAAAGAAAACTGGAGTGGGTTGTCATGCCCTCCTCCAGGGAATCTTCCCAACCCAGGGATCGAACCCAGGTCTCCCTCATTGCTGGTGGATTCTTTCACTGTCTGAGTCACCAGGGAAGCCCAGCATGTGTGAATACTTCATTTCTTTCTGTTGATGGTAGAATTCCTTGTATAACTGTGCCGCATTTTGTTCTACTACCAAATGATGGGCATTTGGATTGTTTCCATTTTAAAAAACATTAGCTTTATTGAGGTATATTTGAGTAATAATATTGTAAGACTTTTAAAGTATAGTACCTGGTGATTTTTATGCATATACATTATAAAATGCTCTCCCAGCTATTTAGTATATTCTTAAGCTCAGATATTTATATTTGTGTGGGTGTGTTTGTTTGAAACCAAGTATTATATACAATATATTATTAGCAAATACAATCACCGTGTTTACATTAGATTCTAAGATCTTATTCTGAGAAAAAACTGAGAATTTGTACCCTTTTATCAACCTCTCCTTATTTCCCCTATCCTAAGTCCCTTGCAACCAATTTTCCACTCTCTATTTCTGTGAGTTTGACTTTCTTTTTTTTAAGATTTCCATATTAGCGGTAATATGCGCAGTATTTATCTTTCTCTCAATACCCTGGTTTCGTTTTCTATTTTGAATATATATTTAGAAGTGATAGTGTTGATAATAAGGTCATTCTATTTTCAGTTTTCTAAAAATCTTCCTCAAAACATTTTTTGCTCCTAAAAGTATTTTTAAAAATAAAAATAATAATTAGTTATTGACTACTGTGAATAAAACACTGTGATAAGAATATTGAATGCATTGCCACATAAAGATCTTTGGTTTATTATGGACATATTTCTTTCTAAGTTGAGACTCTGAGGACTGAACCAAATAAATCTGAAACATCCTTACCTGTTCAGGTTTTGTTTTCTTTTGATATTCAGCTATTTTCATGAGTTCATCCACCCAAGACTGTGAAGAGTATCCATAAAATTTATATGTAGATTCCAAATAAACAATTCCAGTCAACATCTTCCAATTTTTCCTTCAAACTCTGGAACCACATGACCAACTGATAACTGGCTGCAGTCCACGGGGTCTCAAAGACTTGGACACCACTTGGCCACTGAACAGCAATAACACTACTCGATATATCCAAAACTGCATCTCTCTGAGCTTTGCCCCCAAGTTTACAACTCCTGCAATCTTATCTATCTCAGTAAATGACAAACTCCTGCTCTTTGCTCAGGCCCAGATCTTTGGTGTCCCCCCAGGTTACTTCATTCACTAGGCAATCCTGTTGGCTCTTAGAGTACAACCATTTTTCACCATTTTCACTGCCACTACCTTGGCCCAAGACAGCATCATCTCTAAGTGAGATTATTACAACTGCCTCCTCGCCTTCCTCTCTTATCTCACTGTCCTCAGAGCTATCATTCGAGGCATGATCTACATCAGCAACTTCACACTTACCATTTCAACTTATTACATCATCATTCTGTCCTCTTCTCTAGAGACTAGCAGAGCTTATACCCTCATCTCTTTCAGTCCTATAGTCAGATGCCATCTTTTTACTGCAGACTTCCACAATCATCCAAACTAAAATTACAATTGCTCTTCCTCAATCCACTCTCCTTTCTTCCCCTCTTTGCTATATTTTCTTCCACTGTATTTATCACTATCTAATATATGCAGGTCAGGAAGCAACAGTTCGAACTGGACATGGAACAACAGACTGGTTCCAAATAGGAAAAGGAATACGTCAAGGCTATATATTGTCACCCTGCTTATTTAACTTATATACAGAGTACATCATGAGAAACACTAGGCTGGAAGAAACACAAGCTGGAATCAAGATTGCCAGGAGAAATATCAATAACCTCAGATATGCAGATGACACCACCCTTATGGCAGAAAGTGAAGAAGAACTAAAAAGCCTCTTGATGAAAGTGAAAGAGGAGAGTGAAAAAGTTGGCTTAAAGCTCAACATTCAGAAAACAAAGATCATGGCATCTGGTCCCATCACTTCATGGGAAATAGATGGGGAAACAGTGGAAACAGTGTCAGACTTTATTTTGGGGGGCTCCAAAATCACTGCAGATGGTGACTGCAGCCATGAAATTAAAAGACACTTACTCCTTGGAAGAAAAGTTATGACCAACCTAGATAGCATATTCAAAAGCAGTTTTTCCAGTGGTCATGTGTGGATGTGAGAGTTGGACTGTGAAGAAAGCTGAGTGTCAAGGAATTGATGCTTTTGAACTCTGGTGTTGGAGAAGACTCTTGAGAATCCCTTGGACTGAAAGGAGATCCAAGCAGTCCATTCTAAGGGAGATCAGTCCTGGGTGTTCATTGGAAGCACTGATGCTGAAGCTGAAACTCCAATACTTTGGCCACCTTATGAGAAGAGTTGACTCATTGGAAAAGACACTGATGCTGGGAGGGATTGCAGGCAGGAGCAGAAGGGGACGACAGAGGATGAGATGGTTGGATGGCATCACCGACTCGATGGACATGAGTTTGAGTGAACTCCAGGAGTTGGTGATGGACTGGGAGGCCTGGCATGCTGCAATTCATGGGGTCACAAAGAGTTGGACACGACTGAGTGACTGAATTGAACTGAACTGAGCTGAATACACAATGTGGGCTTCCCTGCTGGCTCAGTGGTAAGTATCCATCTGGCAATGCAGGAGACATGGGTTCGACCCCTGGGTCAGGTAGATCCCCTGGAGAATGAAATGGCAACCCATTCCAATATTGTTGCCTGGGAAATCCCATGGATAGAGGAACCTGGCGGGCTACAGTCTATGGTGTCACAAAAGAGTTGGACATGATTAAACTGCTAAACAACAACAATACACAATGTATTTGGATTGTTTACCCTAATGATTGTATCCCCACTAGAATATAAGCTCCAGGATGGAAGGAATTCTGTCAGCTTTATCTTTGCTGTGTCTTGATAGCCATTTGTTTGGTAAACAAATGAATGAACCATTGTGTATCCTTGTGATCTTTCTTCCCAGTGTGAATTCCCAAGTTGTGATTCTTAACCAACTAAGATATTGTTTGGAGTTTTAACAGGTGATTTATGCATCTTGATGGTTTGGCACTAGAGGATGACCTTCTTCCCAGTATATCTAACTTTTTTTTTTTCTTGAGAATCTCAGGTTTCTTATGAATACAGAATCCCTATATCACTCACATGCTTGCACATTAACTTGCATACACACACCACATCACATGCATAGGCACATTCATGCATAGGCACATATACACACTCCTGATAGGCTTTCTAAGAACTTTTCACATATGCCAGAACTTTGCAAATTTTCACTGAATGCAAAATTTAAGCTGTAGTCCTGGAGTGCCTGAAACAACCCAAATTTTTCCTCTTTTTTTTCTCTACATTTTGTCCATGTCATTCTCTTACTGAATCTATTAAAGTTCCCCTGATGTTTAATGCTTCCCCAGAAACTAAATCAAGCCTGGAAGTGACAAGTCATATATCAATAACCTAAGCTAAATTTTTGGAAGTTAATTTATAACCATCCAGGTTCTGGGTGCATTGACCTTAGGAAGAATCATAAATCATTCTATAGGTAGTGCCATTTTTTATGGACTTTCAAACTGGAGGTAACATAAAAGCCACATAATGCAAAAATAAATGTTACCTCTAATTAAAGCTTTATAAGAAAATCCTCTTATATGTAATACGCATGCCTGCTTGCTCAGTTGCTTCAGTCATGTCTGATGCTGTGACCCCATGGACTGTAGCCAGCCAGGCTTCTCTGTCCATGGGACTCTCCAGGCAAGAATACCGGAGTGGGTTGCCGTGCCCTCCTCCAAGGGATTTTTCCTGACCCAGGGATCCAACCAGCATCTTCTGTGTCTCCTGAATTGCTGGTGGATTCTTTATCACAGAGCCGCCAGAGAAACCCTTATATCTAATAAAGACTTCCAATACTTGGGATACAAAAAATTATTCAGTTAAGTTCAGTCACTCAGTCGTGTCCAACTCTTTGCGACCCCATGAATCGCAGCATGCCAGGCCTCCCTGTCCATCACCAACCTCCAGAGTTCACTCAAAAATTATTAGTCATCAGTAAAAAAGAGATCTTAGTAAAATGCAGTTTACTCTATAAAGTCAATAATCCTTTCAAATAGTGATTACTTTAATTGAATACTATTATTATGTTCACATTTATTTATTAGGTATCACTAAAGCTTAAGAAATTCATATTTCATTCTATGCCTCTTCAAACTGTATTAACTTCTTTATTAGTAATGCACATCTATGAACATTAGTATAGAAAATTATGCATATTTCAAAACTATCTCCAAAAATTAATAAATTTCCTATGAAATTAGGTAAAGAAGAGCTCAACTGCTCTCCATGGTGCTAATAGCAAAAACAAACCCACAGAGACTTTAAAATAAAAACACTGGCTTAAAATATAGATTAGTACAGAACCTCAAGTCCTTCCCCAAAGAAAGATAAGTGGCTTACAAGAATAGGGCAAATATAAAGATAAGAAACAAACTAAGAAAATAAAATATTATCCTTCTACAGTCATTTTTGACTAGATGACATATGAAAGGAAAGAAAAACTGAGATGACAAAGCTAGGTATGTTGACATAGAGAATGACAGAAAAACAATGAAAGCAAGTTAGAGTTTACCACGACCAGTTAAACTAGGTAGAATATTATTTCTATATATTCGAGATACAGGGCACTGAGCAGCTATACAGCTAAAAGATAGTCATCATTCAGGAGGAATCAATAGACCTCAAGACGATGATATCATGATGCAATGTGAAGATGCCTGACCATAGTTTCCCCATATTTTTCTTAAATACTTTGTTTTTGTGGATTCTAAAACTAAAGAGCTGCAACTGTACTCAGTGTAATTTCACTGATTATCACTAAACAAGTTTAAGATCCTACTTTGTAATAGTAAACAAATGTTTAGAAAGTTGTTTCCATTTTGTGCTCATCATTTGGGCCATTAGAAGTGTCTTTCTTGCTATTTTGCAATGCAAATTTTTTAATCTGTCTATAAACACAATAACTTTAGGCAAAATTATTCAAACTTTAATATAACTGTTCATGTAAAGAACAATTGTACATGCACATGCATGCTCAGTCATATCTGACTCTGCAACCCTGTGGACTGTAGCCTCCCAGGTTCCTCTGTTCATGGGATTTCTCAGGCAAGAACGCTGGAGTGGGTTGCCATTTCCTTCTCCAGGGGATCTTCCTGACGCAGGGTTCAAACTCCCATCTCCTGCATTATAGGCAGATTCTTTACCACTGAGCCCCAGGGAAGCCTATATGTTCTTCTGCTGTCTAGGTAGAAAACCTGGAAGACTCACTTATCCAGATGGTGTTGCTGCTAAGAGTGGTCACGTGGTCCACCTCTGGTCAGTGAAATATAACAGGAAGCTGCACAGTGGTGAGTGGTAGCTGTTAGGAGAACTTTTCTCATGTGTTAAGATTTCGCTAGACTGCCTCTGTGTTTTTGTCCTTTGTAACTTTTACTTTCTCTTTTTTCATAACTTATATATGAATGGGATTACGGAAGAAGAACCAGCTATTTTAGTCACAATGAAAAAAAAATGACGCAGGTATCTTGCAGCAGGCATATAAAAAGAGGATGACTCTTTTTAGCACTGCTATACAAACTGCAACTTGGTCCAAACTTAGACTAAATGCATGAAACAACATTTAATCAGTTAAGTTGATTTTAAACAGGTTTTTAGCTGCTTGCTGTGAACTAATTTCTGATCAATAGCTTACAATTTTTTTCCATTTTTGATTCGTTTATAAAATTATATGCTTCTGGATAAATTATTTTCCATATATATTTTGAAATAAAACATTAATCATTTTGTTTAATGACATCTGATTGTAACAAACATAACTTTTCCCATTTCGAGTTTCCTCTTATGAACATTTTCTCTAAATAGTTTATTTTCCTAGATCCAAGTTTAAACTGAGTGCAGTTTTAATTATAGTCTGTTTTATTTTCCCCTCATTTTGATCAATTCTAAATTTTTACATCTCATTTTACCCATGAAGGCACTTCTTAAATATAACTCATGGAAACAATCTGTTTTTTTAATATAGTTTCTCATAAAAGTGAAAACTATAACATTAGTCATGGGATGGTAAGACCCTCATGCTGGGAAGGATTGAAAGCAGGAGGAGAAGAGGACGACAGAGGATGAGATCGTTGGATGGCATCACTGACTTGATGGACATGAGTTTGAGCAAGCTTTGGGAGTTGGTGATGGACAGGGAAGCCTGGCATCCATGGGGTCACAGAGTCAGACATGATTGAGTGACTGAACTGAACTGAACTGAACTAATGGGATAGTAAGTAAAGCAAGAAGCACTTTATTACTGTAAATACAAAGAAAATTATAAAAGAACAGAAAATGGAACACAGAAAATATATTGTTTTTGAAACCTTTAAAAAAATTTATTCCAATTTTGATTATCACAAACTGTTTGGAAATAGTAGCACATATTATGTTTCTCACATTTTGGTAAAAATAAAGTAAATGTTGAATCTTGATTTCTGGTTTGAAAATATTACTGTAAGAATGAACTGGGCACAACTATATGAAACAATATGGAAGACTCTCACATGTAAAATATTGAGGAGCAAATCTGATACAATCGAACATATCCATTAGAATGCAATTTTTATGAAGCTCAATAATAGGCAAAACTGATCCATAACTACAGAAGTCAAAATAATAGTTATTATTGATGAAAGATACTGAAGAGAAAGGAGCATTGAAGGCCTTTGGGGGCTAGTATGGTCTACATCTTAACCTGGACTGTTGATACATGAATCATCACCCTACACGACTATGTTTAGTGCACTTCACATTCTTTATGCAAGTTATACTTCTATTTATATAATAAAAGAAAGAAATGTTGGATTCAGTTCAGTCACTCAGTCATGTCCAACTCTTTGCAACCCCATGAATCGCAGCACGTCAGGCCTCCCTGTACATCACCAACTCCCAGAGTTCACTCAGACTCACGTCCATCGAGTCAGTGATGCCATCCAGCCATCTCATCCTCTGTCGTCCCCTTCTCCTCCTGCCCCTAATCCCTCCCAGCATCAGAGTCTTTTACAATGAGTCAACACTTTGCGTGAGGTGGCCAAAGTACTGGAGTTTCAGCTTTAGCATCATTCCTTCCAAAGATATCCCAAGGCTGATCTCCTTCAGAATGGACTGGTTGGATCTCCTTGCAGTCCAAGGGACTCTCAAGAGTCTTCTCCAAAACCACAGTTCAAAGCTTCAATTCTTCGGCCCTCAGCCTTCTTCATAGTCCAACTCTCAAATCCAGACATGACCACAGGAAAAACCATAGCCTTGACTAGACGGACCTTAGTTGGCAAAGTAATGTCTCTGCTTTTGAATATGCTTTCTAGGTTGGTCAATACTTTCCTTCCAAGGAGTAAGCGTCTTTTAATTTCATGGTTGCAGTCACCATCTGCAGTGATTTTGGAGCCCAAAAACATAAAGTCTGACACTGTTTCCACTGTTTTCCCATCTATTTCCCATGAAGTGATGGGACCGGATGCCATGATCTTCATTTTCTGAATGTTGAGCTTTAAGCCAACTTTTTCACTCTCCTCTTTCACTTTCATCAAGAGGCTTTTTAGTTCCTCTTCACTTTCTGCCATAACAGTGGTGTCATTTGCATATCTGAGGTTATTGATATTTCTCCAGGCAATCTTGATTCCAGCTTGTGTTTCTTCCAGTCCAGAGTTTCTCATGATGTACTCTGCAAATAAGCTAAGTAAGCAGGGTGACAATATACAGCCTTGACGTACTCCTTTTCCTATTTGGAAGCAGTCTGTTGTTCCATGTCCAGTTCTAGCTGTTGCTTCCTGACCTGCAAACAGATTTCTCAAGAGGCAGGTCAGGTGGTCTGGTATTTCCATCTCTTTCAGAATTTTCCACAGTTTATTGTGATCCACACAGTCAAAGGCTTTGGCATAGTCAAGAAAGCAGAAATAGATGTTTTACTGGAACTCTCTTGCTTTTTCCATGATCCAGCAGATGTTGGCAATTTGATCTCTGGTTCCTCCGCCTTTTCTAAAACCAGCTTGAACATCAGGAAATTCTTGGTTCACGTATTTCTGAAGCCTGGCTTGGAGAATTTTGAGCATTACTTTATTAGCATGTGAAATGAGTACAATTGTGCAGTAGTTTGAGCATTCTTTGGCATTGCCTTTCTTTGGGACTGGAATGAAAACTGACCTTTTCCAGTCCTGTGGCCACTGCTGAGTTATCCAAATTTGCTGGCATATTGAGTGCAGCACTTTCACAGTATCATTTTTCAGGATTTGAAATAGCTCAACTGGAATTCCATCACCTCCACTAGCTTTGTTCATAGTGATGCTTTCTAAGGCCCACTTGACTTCATATTTCAGGATGTCGGGCTCTAGATGAGTGATCACACCATCATGATTAACTGGGTTGTGAAGATCTTTTTGTACAGTTCTTCTGTGTATTCTTGCCACCTCTTCTTAATATCTTCTGCTTCTGTTAGGTCCATACCATTTTTGTCCTTTATCGAGCTGATCTTTGTATGAAATGTTCCCTTGGTATCTCTAATTTTCTTGAAGAGATCTCTAGTGTTTCCCATTCTGTTGTTTTCCTCTATTTCTTTGCACTGATCTCTTAAGAAGGCTTTCTTATCTCTTCTTGCTCTTCTTTGGAACTCTGCATTCAGATGCTTATATCTTTCCTTTTCTCCCTTGTTTTTCACTTCTCTTCTTTTCATAGCTATTGGTAAGGCCTTCCCAGACAGCCATTTTGTTTTTTTGCATTTTTCTTTCCATGGGGATGGTCTTGATCCCTGTCTCCTGTACAATGTCACGAACCTCAGTGCATAGTTCATCAGGCACTCTATCAGATCTAGGCCCTTAAATCTATTTCTCACTTCCACTGTATAATCATAAGGGATTTGATTTAGGTCATACCTGAATGGTCTAGTGGTTTTCCCTACTTTCTTCAATTTGAGTCTGAATTTGGTAATAAGGAGTTCACGATCTGAACCACAGTCAGCTCCTGGTCTTGTTTTTGTTGACTGTATAGAGCTTCTCCATCTTTGGCTGCAAAGAATATAATCAATCTGATTTCAGATTTGACCATCTGGTGATGTCCATGTGTAGAGTCTTCTCTTGTGTTGTGGGAAGATTGTGTTTGCTATGACCAGTGTATTTTCTTAGCAAAACTCTATTAGTCTTTGCCCTGCTTCATTCCGCATTCCAAGGCCAAATTTTCCTGTTACTTCAGCTGTTCCTTGACTTCCTACTTTTGCATTCCAATCCCCTATAATGAAAAGGACATCTTTTTGGGGTGTTAGTTCTAAAAGGTCTTGTAGATCTTCATAAAACCATTCAACTTCAGCTTCTTCAACATTACTGGTTGGGGCATAGACTTGGAATACTGTGATATTGAATGGTTTGCCTTAGAAACGAACAGAGATCATTCTGTTGTTTTTGAGATTGCATCCAAGTACTGCATTTTGGACTCTTTGGTTGACCATGATGACTACTCCATTTCTTCTGAGGGATTCCTGCCCACAGTAGTAGATATAATGATCATCTGAGTTAAATTCACCCATTCCAGTCCATTTTAGTTCGCTGATTCCTAGAATGTCAACGTTCATTCTTGCCATCTCTTGTTTGACCACTTCCAATTCGCCTTGATTAATGGACCTGACATTCCAGGTTCCTGTGCAATATTGCTCTTTACAGCATCAGACCTTGCTTCTATCACCAGTCACATCCACAGCTGGATATTGTTTTTGCTTTGGCTCCATCCCTTCATTCTTTCTGGAGTTATTTCTCCACTGATCTCCAGTACCATATTGGGCACCTACTGACCTGATGAGTTCCTCTTTCGGTATCCTATCATTTTGCCTTTTCATACTATTCATGGGGTTCTCAAGGCAAGAATACTGAAGTGGTTTGCCATTCCCTTCTCCAGTGGACCACATTCTGTCAGAATTTATTTGCATATATAATAAAAGAAAGAAATGTTGGATTACCATTTTAAAACCTATTTTGCTCATACACCTGACCTCTGCAGAACTTTATTCAAGCTTAAACTTTCAGTTTTATTTCAGAATTAAGATTTTCTCATAGTCATGTCAATATCTAAACATTTTAATGACTTACATGGAAAATAAAAGTTGCTGGTTTTGAGTAGCTAATCCAGATCAAGTGATAAAACTTTCATTTATAATTGTATTCGATGTTCTTTAACACTCATTCTTTTATGATATAAAAATAAGAATTTTGCACCAAAAAGAGCCATCTGTTTGAAGAATTCAGAGTTATGAATCAATTCAAGATTGTGTGTGTGTATATATATATATATATATATATATATATATATACACATATATGTGTGAATATGAAATAGTTGTATATGGTTTTTCTAAAAGGCAATTCAGAGAAATCCCTTGCCAATCCAGTGGTTAAGATTCTGTACTTTCACTGCCTAGGACCTAGATTCAGTCCCTTGTCAGGAAACTAAATTCTCACTATTCTTGTGGCATGATAAAAGAATAAATAAATAAAAGGGACATCAGGATAAATTTCAGGAGAGAACAGAGATAAATGGCATAGACTTTAGATACTTCAACAAGTAGGGAAAGAAGTTTTAATTTGAAAGGATGCAAAGAACTGACTCATTAGAAAAGACCCTGATGCTGAGTAATATTGAAGGCAGGAGAAGAAGGGGATGACAGAGGATGAGATGCTTGGATCATCACCGACTAGATGGACCTGAGTTTGTGCAAGCTCCAGGAGTTGGTGATGGACAGGGAAGCCTGGCATGCTGCAATCCATGGGGTCACAAAGAGTCGGACATGACTGAGCAATTGAACTGAACTGAACTGAGGAAGTTGTTTAAAACTTACGGAGCAGAGATTTTGAAAATGGACCAGACAAACACATACTTAGAAAAAAGAAAAAGTAAAAGTAAACATTTAGTGAATATATTTAATAGTAACCTAATCATTGTTTCTATTAGTTCTCAGTTTAATTGTGATATTTTACATTTTGAAAGCAAGAATTGGAAGCATAGTTTCTTTTCTCTCAAACATTTCTTTAAAGACAAAAATGGAAAATATATATTTTTTTGTTCTATTTACGTCTAGATGGCACCTCTGAACTGATAAAATATGGACTGAGAGGGTGACTGGAGACCCCCAAGTGTCAGTTCAAAGGATGCGCGTGTGTGCTTAGTCACACAATCATGTCTGACTCTTTGCCACCCTATGGACTGCAGCATGCCAGACTCCTCTGTCCTTGGGGATTCTCCAGGCAAGAATACTGGAGGCGGTTGCCATGCCCTCATCCAGGGGTTCTTCCCAACCCAGGTATTGAACCTAGGTCTCCCACATTGCAAGTTGATTCTTTACTGTCTGAGCCAATAAGGATGAGCCCAATTCAAAGGATGCTTACTCACTTTACCTCCCCCACCTCCAAGACCAGAGCTTACAGCTCAAAGTGATGGAATGAAAGACAAGGTTCTAGTAAGAAGACCCAGAATAATGCTCATACCCCATCATTACTATGTGAACTTGATCAAGCCATTTCAACCTGAGTCTCATATTCAAGATCTGTGAAATGGAGAGAATGACAGTGGGGTTTATTAGATGATGTATGATAACGATTTTAGCACTTTCCAAGAGTTAGATTTCTCTCCAAATGTAAAATATTACCAAAGAGAGATAGGATCATAGGGAATAAAATAGGAATTGATTTTAAGATTAGTGGTATGAGAATAAATAAAACATAAATGAGCATTTAGGGGACTGAAATAATAAAGCACTAAATTTAAAAAAAAAAAAAAAGTTTGTGGTACATTCATGCTTCTCCCAGCATTCTATTCCCAGATTAAGATCAACATCTTTGCAACCTAAATCAATCAGCACCATTCACCAACTGACACTAGAATAATCAATTCATTTCAGTCGCTCAGTCATGTCCAACTCTTTGTGACCCCATGAATCGCAGCACACCAGGCCTCCCTGTCCATCACCATCTCCCAGAGTTCACTTAGACTCACGTCCATCGAGTCCCTGATGTCATCCAGCCATCTCATCCTCGGTCGTCCCCTTCTCCTCCTGCCCCCAATCCCTCCCAGCATCAGAGCCTTTTCCAATGAGTCAACTCTTCTCATGAGGTGTCCAGAGTACTGGAGCTTCAGCTTTAGCATCATTCCTTCCAAAGAAATCCCAGGGTTGATCTCCTTCAGAATGGACTGGTTGGATATCCTTGCAGTTATTTGTGCAGTTAAAAATCTAGTCTGCAATTTTTCAATTATGCCATGATTTAAATCTTTTTATGAAAAGAATGAATTACAAAGATACAACCTATTCCTTAAAAATTGTTTCCATTATAATCAGTAATTTATACCAATCTACTGTTGGCATTAGTGGTAAAGAACCTGCCTGCCAGTGCAGGTAGACATAACAGACCCAGGTTCGATCCCTGGGTTGGAAGATCCCCTGGAGGAGGGCATGGCAGCCGACTCCAGTATTCTTGCCTGGAGAATCCCATGGACAGAGGAGCCGGGTGGGTCCATAGGGTCACAAAGGGTTGGACATGACTGAAGCGACTTAGCATGCACTGAAATGACGTTTTAAAGAACTCTTTAATCTTTGTCCAATATTGTATGCCATTAAAAGATACTGACATCATTTTGTGTATGCATTTTGTGTGAATTTTGATGATTTGTACACGTGTAAAATACATTAGAAAGCTCATGTAATGAGTGTGATCTTGTTTGATTTGACATTTTCCTATAATTACCTTAATATACATTAATTATGTGCCATTAAAATAATATTTACTTATGCCAACTCCTCCCTGTTTATAAAGTAAATTATTTAGACAGAGAAAATTAGAATTGCTTGAGAGGAATTGTTTCTGACAATTCTATATGCACTGGTACTTTATGTGTGGGGCTCCAGGTGCTCCCAAATTGAGTTTTTATTAAAACAAATTTTCTTCAGAAGCATGAAAGCTGGCCAACTTGTTTCTAATTTTCAAGGTCTGCTTCATTTATGTTTATGAAAAGAGACTCAGCTGGCTTTTCTTCCACTAGCACCAAGGTACCATCCATTGATCTATCATTGGTGTTTACACATAATGAGTATCTGAGATTTCATCATTTCATTTCCTAAATAGTCTCAGAAGTATTTTGCCAGAATATTCTAATAAAAAATTCCTGCATTTACTGAAATATTTTTATTCTGGTTAGCATTTATTTTACTTATGATTTCTGTCCATCATATTTCACTCCTCAGATGAAAAAAATATGAACATTTATATTACGTGTACAAAACAGAAAGCAAAGTACTGTTATCTAGGAAAAATTTCTCAACTGGTCCAAATGCTGATTCATGGATAAATTCTAACCACAATAAAATATCCATTCTATGATGATTTCATTACTACTGTACAGCTTTCTGTTTTAATGGACTTGTCAAGATAAATCATAGGAAAGTACCTATGTCATTACCTTCTAATATTATTTGTTTTTTATTTTCTTCCTGATCCTTGAAATGTAAATGTTTTGGCAATGCTAACTTGGATTTTAGATTGTATTTAGGCCAACGTATTAATCCCTCCACTGGGATGTACTAGGGAAACCACAGTTCTAATTGTGAAAGTAAAGACTTTAGTGTGCTTAAAGGCATATTGAAGATTCGCTTAGCAGAGACGATGGTTTGGGGAAGACAGACAACCCTTTCTATTTCTTCTGCAATCACCCAACACACTCAGTGTGTGTTTACCTTTAAGGCTGATTATTTGCTACATTTTCGGTCAGGGACCTTCAAAGAGTTTGATTTACTGATGGTTCCCTAGGTGCATCACTTCTATTTTCACCTTTTTGCTCACCTTATTTCTTTCCATTTAGTAAGCTCATTCTTTTTTCTTTCTTCCTCCCTGCCTCTCTCCTTTTTGCTTTACTCTAAGTAAAGCAATGCTGAATATTTTCTCCCCATGTCTTAGCTTAGCCTCAGTACATGGACAGAAGATATCTCAGGTGGCATTTTACTAGTATGTTGCATTACTAACTTTTAAAGGTCAACAATCCTGAAGAATACCCTCTATTTTTGCTTTTATGTCTATTGTTGGTGTTGTTCTTCTTCAGTCACTAAGTCGTGTCTGACTCTTTTTGACTCTAGACTGCAGCACGCCCAGTTACCATCTGCTTCAGTATCTCCCAGGGTTGGCTCAAATTCATGTTCATTGAGTCAGTGATGCCATCTAACCATCTGATCATTCTCTGCCACCCTCTTCTCCTTTTGCCTTCAATCTCTCCTAGCATGAGGGTCTTTTTCAATGAATTGGCTCTTTCCATAAGGTAGCCCATGAATATTCAGGACTGATTTCTTTTAGGATTGACTGGTTTGGTCTCCTTGCTGTCCAAAGGACTCTCAAGAGTCTCCTCCAGCATCACAGTTCAAAAGCATCAATTCTTCAGTGCCCAGCCTTCTTTATGACCCAACTCTCACATCCATATGTGACTACTGATGAAAACATAACTTTGACTAATTGGACATTTGCTGGCAAAGTGATGTCTCTGCTTTTTAATATGCTGTCTAGGTTTGTCACAGCTTTCCTTCCAAGGAGCAAGCATCTTTTAATTTCATGACTGCAGTCACTGTCCACCATGGCATTAGAGTGCAAGGAAATAAAGTCTATTACTGCTTCTACTTTTCCCCCTGCCTGATATTTGCCTTGAACCAGACACTATGATCTTAATTTTTTGAGTTTTGAGTTTTAAACTAGCTTTTTTACTCTCCTCCTTTACCCTCATCAAAAGGCTCTTTAGTTCCTCTTCACTTTCTGCCATTAGAATGGTATTATCTACATATCAGACATTTTGGATATTTCTCCTGGTAATCTTGATTCCAGCTTATGAGTTATTCAGCCTGGCATTTTGCATTTTGTATTTTGCATATAAGTTAGATAAGCAGGATGATGATATACAGTCTAGACGTACTCCTTTCCCAATTTTGAACCAGTTTTTCCATGTCCAGTTTTAACTGTTGATTCTTGACCTGCATACAGATGTCTCAGGAGACAAGTAACTTGTTCTTGTATTCCCATCTCTTTAAGTATTTTCCACAGTTTGTTGTGATCCATAAAAAGGCTTTAGCATAGTCATTGAAGCAGAAGTAGATTTTTTTTTAATTCCCTTGCTTACTCTATGATCCAACAAATGTTGGCAGTTGATCTCTGCTTCCTCCGCCATTTCTAAATTCAGCTTGTACATCAGGAAGTTCTTGGTTCATGTACTATCGAAGCCTAGCTTGAAGGCTTTTGAGCATAAACTTACTAGCATGTGAAATGAGTGCAATTATATGGTAGTTTGAACATTCCTTGGCATTGCTTTTCTTTGGGGTTGGAATGAAAACTGACCTTTTCCAATATTGGGGCCACACCTGAGTTTCCGAAATTTGCTGACATTTCAGTGCAGCACTTAAATAGCATCATCTTTGGGATTTTAAATAACTCAGCTGGAATTCCATTACCTCTGCTAGCTTTGTTTGTAGTAATGCTTCCTAAGGAAGGCCAATTTGTCTACACAATCCACCCAGGTTGTCTGGCTCTAGCTGGGTGAACACACCATCATGATTATCTGGGTCATTAAGACGTTTTTTGTAGAGTTCTTCTGTGTATGCTTGCCACCTCCTCTTAATCTCTTCTGCTTCTATTAAGTCCTTACTGTTTCTGTCCTCTATCGTGCCCATGATTGAATGAAATGTTCCCTTCTTTACCTGTAAGTAAGGCAAATGATACTTCCAGGTGTTTTTTGATTAAGAAAATTGATGGGGTGGATCATTGGTATTTTTAAAACACAGGAAATTGGACTTTAATATTTTCAGAAACTTCTTAGAGAGATGAGTCCACCCCCACACATCAGATTGCCAGAAACACACATATGCTGGAGGAGTATCCATAATCACATGCCACCAACCAATGGAAACATAGATAATCAGAGGTAGACAGAATGTTAGAGCTTCCCTGGAAGTTCAGCTGGTAAAGAATCCACCTTCGATGCAGAAGATCACGGTTCGATTCCTGGGTCAGGAAGATTCCCTGGAGAAGGGATAGGCTACCCACTCCAGTATTCTTGGGCTTCCCTGGTAGCTCAGATGGTAAAGAGGTAAAGACTCTGCCTACAATGTTGGCGGCTTGGATTCTATCCCATGGTTGGGAAGATCCCCTGGAGGAGGGCATGGCAACCCACTCCAGTATTCTTGCTTGGAGAGTCCCACAGACAGAGGAGCCTGGTGGGCTAAAGTCCATGGGGTGGCAAAGAGTCGGACATGACTGAAGTGACTAAGCACAGCACAGACAGGATCTTAGAACTGGAAAATCCCAGGACCCTTATTTTGCAAATAAATAATATGAGCCATATTTCTGTAGAAAAAAAATCTCAAAATATTTGAATGTTAAGTCAGTAAAAATATCGCTTTAGAGAAAATGCAGGTTAATGTAGGGAATTCCTGAGGTCCAACAGAGACTACTGGTGCAGAGCAAATTGAGGGTACTTTTTCCCTTTCGTCTTTCCCCAAATTCTTTGTCCTACAACACAGCAACTCCTACCGTGAAAAAAGTGGCAGTGAAAGTGTTAGTCGCTCAGTCGTGTCCGACTCTTTGCAACCCCATGACTACAGCCTGCCAGGCTCCTCTGTCCATGGGATTCTCCAAGCAGAAATCCTGGAGTGAGTTGCCATTACCTTCTCCAGGGCATCCTCCTGGCCCAGAGATCCAACCAGGGTCTTCTGCATTGCAAGCAGATTCTTTACTATCTGAGCCACCAAGGAAGCCCAACTCCCCCCATATCATGGCTTATAAGTACAAAGTAAATGACAAAGTCTGAAATTTGAGGTTTCTTCATTTTCTCCTCTAATAATGCAGTTCCACTGCTTGCCCCTAAACCTCTGAACCAATTTATTTCCCATCTGGCTCCTGCCAGCCAGCAGCACTAATGCATCCCAGAAGATTTTCCTTCTAATGGTCACAGGCTGAGATGGCCAAATGCCTTATGATACTTATCAGCCTCCTTGCAGACCGAAAGGAAATGGACTCTTGAGATTGGAATCTGGAATTGAGTAGAAGTAGGAGGCAGGCCTGCAAGACAGATGATTTTAACACACCAAAAATCGAATAGGCTAAAAGAACAAAAGGGATAATCAACGCTGTGAATGCTTATTATACCATCTTTTAATTCTCCACTGTTTACATCAGAATTGACAACTCTGATCCTCCTTTAACAAATGCTTTCTGTGGCAGTTATTCTCAAAACTCATCCTCAGTTTTCAAACATCGCTCACCTATTCTAGAATTATCTCTCTGATGCTCATGCCACTTCTTTAGTGACAGCCTTCTGGGAGGAGATGTTTCCTTTGCTTTTCTTCAAAAATGCTAAAAACCTACTACCCATTCCTTTCTTTCTTGTAGAAGTGCTGGCTGAGGGATAGTAAAATCTCTGGGTGGGAAACAATAAGAAAGCTGATTTATGAGTTTTGCATTGAATTATGCATTAGTACCTTGGATGTTAAACTTGGAATCAGTGTGCAACAATTTCTCCTAAGTTTTATACAGTTCAGTTTCAGTTCAGTTCAGTCACTCAGTCGTGTCCGACTCTTTGCGACCCCATGCATCACAGCACACCAGGCCTCCCTGTCCATCACCAACTCTTGGAGTTCACTCAAACTCACGTCCATCAAGTCAGTGATGCCATCCAGCCATCTCATCCTCTGTCTTCCCCTTCTCCTCCTGACCTCAATCCCTCCCAGCATCAGAGTCTTTTCCAATGAGTCAACTCTTCGCATGAGGTGGCCAAAGTACTGAAGTTTCAGCTTTAGCATCAGTCCTTCCAACGAACACCTAGGGTTAATCTCCTTTAGAATGGACTGGTTGGATCTCCTTGCAGTCCAAGGGACTCTCAAGAGTCTTCTCCAACACCACAGCTCAAAAGCATCAATTCTTCAGTGCTCAGCTTTCTTCACAGTCCAACTCTCACATCCATACATGGCCACTGGAAAAACCACAGCCTTGATTAGATGGACCTTTGTTGGCAAAGTAATGTCTCTGCTTTTTAATATGCTTTCTAGGTTGGTCATAACTTTCCTTCCAAGGAGCAAACGTATTTTAATTTCATGGCTGCAATCACGATCTGCAGTGATTTTGGAGCCCCCCAAAATAAAGTCTGACACTGTTTTCCCATCTATTTCCCGCGAAGTGATGGGACCAGATGACATGATCTTCGTTTTCTGAATGTTGAGCTTTTAGCCAACTTTTTCACTCTCCTCTTTCACTTTCAAGAGGCTTTTTAGTTCCTCTTCACTTTCTGCCATAAGGGTGGTGTCATCTGCATATCTGAGGTTATACAAAAGGAAACCAAATCAAAGATCATGGAGAGATATATAAAAACAAACAGCTGCCTATAGGAATTTCATAAGCCATAAGCATTTTTTTTTTTACTAAGGATAGAAAACGTGACAGAAAGAAATTGATTTTTAAAAAATAGTAAACAAAACCATTCAGGAAAAAGGAAATTTTAAAGTCACAAATGATTTTTCTCAGTTAACCAGAATTCAAAACAAAATTATGCCTTATCTCTACCACTCTCACCAACACGCACACACGCACAACACCACACCACACCACACAACACAACACAAAAATCCAGTTTTTCCATACCCTGCATGAATCCTGAAATATACAGACTTTCACTTGTATAATTTCATGTCTTCTGTGCAAGCTGTTTCTTGACTTGGAATGCCCTTTCTACATTTTTATTCCTGTTAAATTCTCATTTATATTCCAAAGCTCAGCTCAGATGCTTCCTTCCTGTTTGATTCTCTACCAGATCTCCATTAAGAAGGTGAATACTTTTTTTTCCCCTAGCACTTTCCTCTAATCATTATTATAGCACATATATTATTAGAAAATATTCATTTAGTAATAAGACTATATTCACAACTTTCATGAGAGCTCATTAAAGACATGGATGATGTTTTATCCGTCTTTGAAACTTTGCAGAATTTATCAAGAGAAAGCAATACATACTTTCTTCAAATGAATGAACAAAGAAAGGGAGAAAATCTGTGACAAAGGTGTGCATCTTTTCTTCATTGCTCTTCACTTCTCCTACCTTTTGTTCCCTCTTCTGTGAGGAAGTTGTCTGAGGGTGAGAAGACAAGAGAACAAACATAGATTATTAGGAGTATGGGTCACCTGAGCTGGAAGGTGATTCATTCAACCTCTTCATTTTACAGGCAAGAGAAATAAAAACAAAACACAAGATTAATAAATATAAATAAGAATTGTCCACGTGGTTTACCCAGCTGTAGAACGGCTAGTTCTTTATTTGTATTTATTTACTTATATTTGGGCTTCCTTCACAGCTCAGTCGGTAAAGAATCTGCATGCAATGCAGGAGATCCGGGTTCGATTCCTGGGTCGATCCCAGGGAAGATCCTCTGGAGAAGGAAATGGCAACCCACTCCAGTATTCTTGCCTGGAGAATCTCATGGACAGAGGAGCTTGGCAGGCTACAGTCCATGGGATCGCAAGAGTTGGACACGACTTAGCAACTAAACCACCACCACTTATATTTTCTTTCTTTGTTTGTTCTTGGCCACACAACACAGCTTGCAGGATCTTTGTTCCCCAACCAGGGATTGAATCAGTGACTCCTGAAGTGGAAGTGGTGTCTTAACCATTCATTGGACTACCAAAGGATTTCCTATAATGGCTAGTTCTTTAACTCAAGATGAGTTATTTATCTCACAACTATTAATTAGGTACTTACATGATGGGTTCACTGGCTTGGAACTGAAGATGTGAAGATAAGTAAGATTAAGCTTTTCTAATTAAGAAATTTACACTCCGAAGACCATGGGAGCTTAAAAGACCACATTGTTCCAGAACTTAGCACAGCACAGGCAAGAATACTGAATAATCCATTATGTAGAATGTCAGGGAGGAAGAAAACTTTCCTCTGTCCTTCTAGGTTCTTTTGGCTTGTCTAAGAATTAAGCTGATATGAGACAGATTAACAGGAGAAATCAAATTTAATTTAATATATGCAGAAGCCTCACATAGATAAGAGAGTTAGAAAGTAAAAGTATTAATCACTCATTTGTGTCCAACTCTTTGAGGCCTCATGGTTTTAGCCCACCAAACTCCTCTGTTCATGGAGTTCTCCAGGCAAGAATACTTCAGTGGGTAGCCATTCCCTTCTCCAGGGGATCTTCCCAACTCAGGAATCAAACCTGGTTCTCCTACATTGCAGGCAGATTCATTACCATCTGAGCCACCAGGGAAGCCCAAGAGGTTTAGGGACCTCTCCAAATGAGACGGAGAAGGCAATGGCAACCCACTTCAGTACTCTTGCCTGGAAAATCCCATGAACAGAGGAGCCTGGTAGGCTACAGTCCCTGGGTTCGGTGCAAGTCGGAGATGACTGAGCAGCTTTGCTTTCACTTTTCACTTTCATGCATTGGAGAAGGAAATGGCAACCCACTCCAGTGTTCTTGCCTGGAAAATCCCAGGGACAGGGGAGCCTGGTGGGCTGCCGTCTATGGGGTCACACAGAGTTGGACACAACTGAAGCAACTTAGCAGCAGCAGCAGCATATATGAGAAGTTCAAAGAAAGAAAGTTAAGATGAGTTTTATATGCCATCTTGAGCTTCTAAAATCAGTGCTCCTAATGATTATGCTGTGGTCTTTCTACAAGGGAATACCTCAACCCAATGTGAAAATATACAAATCACAACAAGCACGAACTGGTAACCTTGAGCAGAAGGCATCTGGAGAAAATCAATCTGACAAACCTCAAAAGAATGTGGAAGTAATGGAAAATGTCCTTGAGAACTATGCAATAGCTTTCTTGGGGGACGTTCTGGGCAATTGGCATGCCTTGAATAAACCTTCCAAGCTATCATAAAAGAAGGCTTCTAAAAATGTTTACCCCACGATACCATCTTATCTGGATTCCCATGAGTTAACTCATGAATATATTGTAAAATAGGATATTGAGCCCCTCCTTAGAAGGATAGGCTTTACTGGAGATGAGTCTTCATCCTTTTTATTTCTGTGTGTCCTTTCCTCTCCCTGGCACAGTTCCCTGAAATTTTAACAAGGTGTCAGTGAGGTTACTGGGAAGCTGAAAAGAAAAATCATCTGTTCATTGGTTGTTTTCATTTTGCAGAGCTGCTGCCTTGGGAGTGTGATCAACAAAAGAGTTCCCTTTTGATTCTGCAGTGTCAACCCTTTGAATGACCTCATACCTTAATAATTGCTAATGCACTTGGCAACAGAATTTCATCTAATAATTCTGCTCCTGGTTTCCCATTTTTAATAGGCTTTCATCTCCAAAGCATACCAAAATCATGGACGACCTGAAATATGTACTGATTGTCTCTTTAAATGTAACTGGCAGGCTCTTACTTAATGTACCACTTGCAATGCAGGAGACCTGATCCCTGGATTAGGAAGATCCCTTGGAGAAGGAAACAACAACTCACTCTGGTAGTGTTGTCTGAGAGTGCTATTAATTCAGCCGCTTGGGAACGAACCATTAGGTAAGGGACCATTTCCAAGGATTAACACTGGAGAAATGACAGTAAAACCAGCCTGATACTTTCCATGATGTCCTTGAAGATATGAACCAGCAGTGAATTAAAAAAAGAAAAAAAAAATCAGGGTTATCCATAGAGTTTCTCAAAGATCAATTCTGGAAGATAAAAAATTGTCAGTTAAAACAGTGGAGTCATATTTATCATCATTGAAGTCTGATTTCTCTGGTAGCAAGGTCACTGGCTGAAGCTTGCTGCATCAGTGAAAAGTTATATTTGGTGAGAGCAAGATAATTTCACAGGAAGTCAATCAACTTGCTGAATAATGTTGTGTATGATGGAAGTTTAGTAAGTGAGAAACAAAGATAGGTGAGGAACAAAGTGAGGAACAAAGATAGAGGGTGACTCATGACTATCTTTTCTGTGGTCTGACATAATACAACTGTTGCTGTGACAGCGCAGACACAAAGGGTGAGCTCCTAGTTACAGAATCTACCTATTGGCTATAACAGCCTATTGGTTGGTATGTGTGTGCTGCCGCTTCAGTAGTGTCTGACTCTGTGACCCCATGGACTGTAGTCCACCAGCCTCCTCTGTCCATGGGATTTTCCAGGCAAGAATATGGAAATGGGTTGCCATGTCCCGTACCAGGGGATCTTCTCAACTCAGGGATCAAACCCATGTCTCTTGTGTCTCCTGAATTGGCAAGTGGGTTCTTTACCACTAGTGCCACCTGGGAAACAGCCTTCATTTTGGTGGGTTAATACTCTTATAGTGTGGCACCTTTGTTTTCTTAAACAAAGAGGAAGAGCGTAAATCATAATTTGGATGTCCCATGGCTGGGGTCTTGGACAGATATTTTAAAGGGTACCCCTAGCTTCAGAATCGGAGAAGGCAATGGCACCCCGCTCCAGTACTCTTGCCTGGAAAATCCCATGGATGGAGGAGCCTGGTAGGCTGCAATCCATGGGGTCACTAAGAGTCAGACATGACTGAGTGACTTCACTTTCACTTTAAACTTTCATGCATTGGAGAAGGAAATGGCAGCCCACTCCAGTGTTCTTGCTTGGAGAATCCCAGGAATGGGGGAGCCTGGTGTGCTGCCGTCTATGGGGTCGCAGAGAGTTGGACATGACTGAAGTGACTTAGCAGCAGCAGTAGCTAGCTTCAGAATATTCTATTTCCCAGCAGAAAGGTTCAGACTGAACTTTTTAAAGTAAATTATATAATGCCTTTAACTCTATCCAGGTCAATTTAAAGTGCTTATTTGGATAGCTTATGTCCTAAATATTTTACACTAGTCTTGCCTAATTGTAATTTCTCTTTTGACACTTGTGCACTGTGTACTGTCTTGCTGGCTATTGAACTAGTGATCTGACTGAAGGTAAGTAGAATAGCAGTCAGGTTGATCTTATGGGGCTCACTCACACTCAACAAAATAGTCAAGTCTATATTCTTAGTGTCAAAACTGTACTTTTCTTCTTCTTCTTCTTCTTCTTCTTCTTCTTCTTCTTCTTCTTCTCCTTCTTCTTCTTCTTCTTCTTCTTCTTCTTCTTCTTCTTCTTCTTCTTCTTCTTCTTCTTCTTCTTCTTCTTCTTCTTCTTCTTCGGCTTCCCTGGTGGCTCAGATGGTAAAAAGATTCTGCCTGCAATGAGGGAGACCAGGGTTCAATCCCTGGGTCAGGAAGATTCCCTGAGGAAGGAAAAGGCTACCCACTCCTGTATTCCTGTCTGGAGAATTTCACAAACAGAGGAGCCTGGCAGGCTACAGTCCTTGGGGTCGCAAAGAGTCGGATGCAACTAACATCAGTACAGTTCAGTTCAGTTCAGTCGCTCAGTCGTGTCCTACTCTTTGCGACCCCATGAATTGCAGCACACCAGGCCTCCCTGTCCATCACCAACTGCCGGAAATCACTCAGACTCACATCCGTCGAGTCAGTGATGCCATCCAGCAATCTCATCCTCGGTCGTCCCCTTCTCCTCCAGCCCCCAATCCCTCCCACCATCACAGTCTTTTCCAATGAGTCAACTCTTCGCATCAGGTGGCTAAAGTACTGGAGATTCAGCTTTAGCATCATTCCTTTCAAAGAAATCCCAGGGCTGATCTCCTTCAGAATGGACTGGTTGGATCTCCTTGCAGGCCAAGAGACTCTCAAGAGTCTTCTCCAACACCACAGTTCAAAAGCATCAATTCTTCGGTGCTCAGCCTTCTTCAAAGTCCAACTCTCACATCCATACATGACCACAGGAAAAACCATAGCCTTACTAGATGGACCTTAGTCAGCAAAGTAATGCCTCTGCTTTTGAATATGCTATCTAGGTTGATCATAGCTTTCCTTCCAAGGAGTAAGTGTCTTTTAATTTCATGGCTGCAGTCACAATCTGCAGTGATTTTGGAGCCCCAAAACATAAAGTCTGACACTGTTTCCACTGTTTCCCCATCTATTTCCCATGACGTGATGGGACCGGATGCTATGATCTTCGTTTTCTGAATGTTGAGCTTTAAGCCAACTTTTTCACTCTCCTCTTTCACTTTCATCAAGAGGCATTTTAGTTCCTCTTCACTTTCTGCCATAAGGGTGGTGTCATCTACATAGCTGAGGTTATTGATATTTCTCCCGGCAATCTTGATTCCAGCCTGTGTTCCTTCCAGTCCAACGTTTTTCATGATATACTCTGCATAGAAGTTAAATAAGCAGGGTGACAATATACAGCTTTAACGTACTCCTTTTCCTATTTGGAACCAGTCTGTTGTTCCATGTCCAGTTCTAACTGTTGCTTCCTGACCTGCATACAGATTACTCAAGAGGCAGGTAAGGTGGTCTGGTATTCCCATCTCTCTCAGAATTTTCCACAGTTTATTGTGATACACACAGTCGAAGGCTTTGGCATAGTCAATAAAGCAGAAATAGATGTTTTTCTGGAACTCTCCTGCTTTTTCCATGATCCAGCGGATGCTGGCAATTTGATCTCTGGTTCCTCTGCCTTTTCTAAAACCAGCTTGAACATCAAGAAGTTCATGGTTCACGTATTGTTGAAGCCTGGCTTGGAGCGTGTGAGATGAGTGCAAGTGTGCGGTAGTTTGAGCATTGTTTGGCATTGCCTTTCTTTGGGATTGGAACAAAACCTGACCTTTTCCAGTCCTGTGGCCACTGATGAGTTTTCCAAATTTGCTGGCAAATTGAGTGCATCACTTTCACAGCATCATCTTTCAGGATTTGAAATAGCTCAACTGGAATTCCATCACCTCCACTAGCTTTGTTCATAGTGATGCTTTCTAAGGCCCACTTGACTTCACTTTCCAGGATGTCTGGCTCTAGATGAGTGATCACACCATCATGATTATCCGGGTCATGAAGATCTTTTTGTATAGTTCTTCTGCATATTATTGCCCCCTCTTCTTAATGTCTTCTGCTTCTGTTAGGTCCATACCATTTCTGTCCTTTATCGAGCCCATCTTTGCATGAAATGTTCCCTTGGTATCTCTAATTTTCTTGAAGAGATCTCTAGTCTTTCCCATTCTGTTGTTTTCCTCTATTTCTTTGCATTGATCACTGAAGAAGGCTTTCTTATCCCTTCTTGCTATTCTTTGGAACTCTGCATTCAGATGCTTATATCTTTCCTTTTCTCCTTTGATTTTCCCCTCTCTTCTTTTCACAGCTATTTGTAAGGCCTCCCCAGACAGCCAGTTTGCTTTTTTGCATTTCTTTTCCATGGGGATGGTCTTGATCCCTGTCTCCTGTACAATGTCATGAACCTCCATGCATAGTTCATCAGGCACTCTGTCTATCAGATCTAGGCCCTTAAATCTATTTCTCACTTCCACTGTATAATAATAAGGGATTTGATTTAGGTCATACCTGAATGGTCTAGCGGTTTTCCCTACTTTCTTCAATTTAAGTCTGAATTTGGCAATAAGGAGTTCATGATCTGAGCCACAGTCAGCTCCCGGTCTTGTTTTTGCTGACTGTATACAGCTTTTCCATCTTTGGCTGCAAAGAATATAATCAATCTAATTTCGGTGTTGACCATCTGGTGATGGCCATATGTAGAGTCTTCTCTTGTGTTGTTGGAAGAGAGTGTTTGCTATGACCAGTACATTCTCTTGACAAAACTCTAGTAGTCTTTGCCCTGCTTCATTCCGCATTCCAAGGCCAAATTTGCCTGTTACTCCAGGTGTTTCTTGACTTCCTATTTTTGCATCCCAGTCCCCTATAATGAAAAGAACATCTTTTTTGGGTGTCAGTTCTACAAGGTCTTGTTGGTCTTCATAGAACTGTTCAACTTCAGCTTCTTCAGCATTACTGGTTAGGGCATAGTTTTGGATTACGGTGGTAATGAATGGTTTGCCTTGGAGACAAACAGAGATCATTCTGTTGCTTTTGAGATTGCATCCAAGTACTGCATTTCAGACTCTTTTGTTGACCATGATGTCTCCTCCATTTCTTCTGAGGGATTCCTACCCACAGTAGTAGATATAATGGTCATCTGAGTTAAATTCACCCATTCCAGTCCATTTTAGTTCACAGCTTCCTAGAATGTTGACATTCACCCTTGCCATCTCTTGTTTGACCACTTCCAATTTGCCTTGATTCATGGACCTGACATTTCAGGTTCCTGTGCAATACTACTCTTTACAGCATTGGACCTTGTTTCTATCACCAGTCACACCCACAGCTGGGTATTGTTTTTGCTTTGGTTCCATCCCTTCATTCTTTCTGGAGTTATTTCTCCACTGATCTCCAGTACCATATTGGGCACCTACAGACCTGGGGAGTTCCTCTTTTGGTATCCTATTATTTTGCCTTTTCATACTGTTCATGGGGTTCTCAAGGCAAGAATACTGAAGTGGTTTGCCATTCCCTTCTCCAGTGGACCACATTCTGTCAGACCTCTCCTCCATGAGCCGCCCATCTTGGGTTGCCCCGCTGGCATGGCTTAGTTTCATTGAGTTCGACAAGGCTGTGGTCCTAGTGTGATTAGACTGACTAGTTTTCTGTGAGTATGGTTTCAGTGTGTTTGCCCTCTGATGGCCTCTTGTAACACCTACCATCTTACTTGGGTTTCTCAGCAACCCACGTTCAAGGAGCAGTGGCTGCGCTGGTGCAGGAGGGCCTAGAGGAGCTATCCCACGTTGAAGGTCAGGAAGGGCAGCTGTGAGGAGATACCCTTTGTCCAAGGTAAGGAGCAGTGGCTGCGCTTTGCTGGAGCAGCCGTGAAGAGATACCCCACGGCCAAGGTAAGAGAAACCCAAGTAAGATGGTAAGAGCAACTAACATACATGATCTCAGTAGTTATTGATGAGTGTTGGACAGGGGTTTATTTTGATCTACAGTCATTTTAACAGGTGATGTTGGTAGAATCAAATGCCCAAATTCTCTAGGTACTAACTGGTGACTTGTCTTGTTCAACATCACTCTTCAAATGACAAGCATTATATGATGAAGGATGTCTGATTGACTTTTCAGATCTAGAAACATTTCTCCCTTATGAGTAAAGGAAATTTGGAGTTCATAAGCTTCCAAGAAACCTCTACCTATCAAGTGAACAGGAGCAGTTTCTACTAGGGAGGAAAAAAAAAAAAAAAAACCTTTCCTTGAAGTTTGCCTAAGTAGAATTTTAAAAGTAACGATTTAATAACCTGATTATGTGCCCTAGACACTCCTACCATCTGCACTGATGTTTTACTTTGAGGCAGGGGATCTCTAATTTTGGCAGAGCACAACTAAAAAGGTGGCCCTTGCATTTATAGGGCTTTACTTGTGTCTCTTTGTATAATCATCTCTACTTCTTTCAGGATTTACAGAGGGAAAAGGGGGAAACACTCCTAGTGTTCCCTTGGAGGAGCCCTATTTCTGTTTAACTTGAAAGTCTGGTCTAAAATGCAATTTCTCTTTAAGATTCCTCTTATTCTACAATCATGTTTTTTGATGCCAGGGCTTTCTACAGTAAAAGCAAAATCCAGATTTTTTTTTTTTTCCCATCTGTTGGGAATCGAATGGAAGTTGGTAAACTCTCAACTGACATTGATTACTTAATCAGCAAAACTGAAGTTTCAAAATTGTTACTGATGTATTATTTTCTTTTTTTTTTTTTTTTAGTGATTTTTGAAAGGCTGGTTGGCTAGCATGGTAAAGGCGTTTGTATCTAATTTGGACTAACCAAAATTGTGTCTTTTGATTGGAGTAGTCAGTTCCTCATCTAAGCATTATACAAAGGCAAAGTTAGGTACAGAATCATCTTGGTGATTAGAGAACAATTTACGAGTAATGCTAGAATACTGATTAAAAGTTTTTCAAACCTTTCTTGATAATCTAGAATTGATTCATATGGCCTTTCCTTGCACTGCTAAATCTTTGTCCAGACTAAAATTTTTAGAATAAGTTCTGGGGTAAATGCAAGCATATATTTGTTAATCTCTGCACTAGTTCCAGGATATAATACATATATGTATATACATATATTCTTTTTCAGATTCTTTTCCATTATAGGTTTTTATAAAACATTGAATATAGTTCCTTGTGTCAAACAATATGTCCTTTATATTCATCTGTTTTAGATACAGTAGTGTATCTGTTAATCCCAAACTTCAAATTTACTGAATTTACCACTGAGGTGTCCCTTGTGCTGAAAGGCTTGTGGGCAGGGCCAGGCACTGGCTCTAAAAAATGAGTCAAAGTCATCCAGTCATGTCTGACTCTTTGTGACCTCACGGGCTATACAGTCCATGGATTTCTCCAGGCCAAAATGCTAGAGTGGGTAGCCTTTTCCTTCTCCAGGGGATCCTCCCAACCCAGGGACCGAACCCAGCTCTCCTGCATTACAGGCAGATTCTTTACCATCTGAGCCACAAGGGAAGCCCAGGAATACTGGAGTGGGTAGCCTATCCCTTCTCCAGGGGATCTTCCCAACCCAAGAATTAAACCGGGGCCTCCTGCATTGCAGGCGGATTCTTTACCAAAGCTGGAGGGAGGATCCCAAAATAGCACTTACCAGCAGTGTCCACATGGTAGAATGAGTTCCTAAAAATGGTTACCACCTGCATCCAAGTCTCCAGGGTTAGCTCCAGCTGCCCTCTGACTCTCAGGAAGGCTCTCCAAGACCAGCAGGTGGGTCGGAACCAGCCTTCTTTCAAATTACGGATTCCACCCTGGGCTTCAGAGCATCTGAGATTTTTTGGTCACTTTTTAAGAGTGAAGTGCCCTTCCCACAGCCCAGTAGCTCTCCTGAAAGTAAGCCCAACTGGTATTCAAAGTCAGACACTCCTGGGGGCACATCTTCCCAGTGCACAACCAGGAAGCCCACTGTGGAGCTTGACTCACTCACTCTTGGGTAGAAGCTCTACAGCTATAATTATCCTCCCATTAGTGAGTTGCCTGCCTGGGGGTATGAGTCTTGGAGATACCACATCTCCACCCTCCTACCCATTCCCCTTTGGTTCCTTTTCACTGTAGATCTTTTATGCTAGTCTTCTGATTCTTCTCCTTAATAGTCGTCCTGTAAATAGTTGTAATTTTGCTATGTCTGGAGGAAGTGAGCTGAGAATCTTCCTGTTCCACCATCTTCTCTACATATTCTTGATAGTGACTATCATATATCTACAAGTGGCATTGAAAAATATATTACATATATTTAAAATTCTTTAGGATTAGCCAATAGACTATCTGAAGTGGTAATCAATTTGAATGAAGTTATTTTAAGGAAATGATGTTTCATTTATTTAAAGATCACTATTGTTTAAAATGTCTGTTCTCAGGCATTCATTTATTTGCTCATTCATTCCATTTATATTTACTAGATACTTATGACCTATCTCATGTTGTAATAGACACTTTAAAGAATACAAAGATTAATTGTACAAGTTTCTTCTCCCAAGCAATTTAAAATAAAATATATAAGATATGTATTTTATACAAAAATTATGAATAACTTTAAGGTGGAAATAAGAACTGTTATGAAATAAATATATTATAAGAAAACAAAATATTTTAGGACTTTAGAGGAAGCACATACATCATAGGGCAGGGGAGACATTAGCAACTGTTTTACATGACATAATTCAGATTTGAGATATACTGAAGGATTGATTGAAATTTGTAGGACAATCAGAAGTATGGGATACTGTCCTCCATTTTCAAAGGGAAAATTCTGTTTTTTGACATTTTAACTTAAATAGATGTACTAGGTGTTTTTCTTTTTTTTTTTCTTTTCTGCATCTCAACAACACAAATTCAAGGAGAATAAAATTCTAAGTAGATAACATTTTAAACCAAGAAAGGCTGACATTCAATTTCGCATTTCTAAGGGCATCTAAGATATGAAATGTGAGTCATTGACTTATCATTGTGAAGTGGTAGAGCTCAACATTTTAGCAAGAAATATAACTTCAGGCAAAAGGAAACAGTGTAGTAAATCTGTAGAATCACATTCACTGCTGGCAAAAATGCTATACCTGTTCGAAATTTATAAATACCTAATAATTTGAAATAGGTCTGGCATACATGCTTCTCTGTTAGGCCAGCCTGAGGATATGGCAAAGCTCCATTCCAGGAGATTCCCTCCATTAGAGCACAGTGGGAGAAAGAACCAAATGTTTTCTTTAGCAGCTGGCTTTTCGAATACACCTCAAGTCAGCATTTTTATAATGATTAGCATTCTTACGGAACATTACATCTGCGTTCTGTCCATCTTGGCTTTGTCATTGAGTCTCACTTCATATTACTGTCTTTTTATAATTCTTGCCTGTAGCAAATCTACCTGCTTATTGTTATTTTCAACACTGATATTGCAGAGCCCATTCAGTAACACAACTATGCTTGTTTTAAAGAGATATTGCTAGCTATAAAATGTTTGGGGTATTATATAGGTGGCAAAAACAAAATATTGGAAGAAAAAGAACATTATAGAATGATACATACAATTTACACAATTTAAAAAGTATGCACAAATATACCTTATTAATAGTTGCCTGTAGTTATATGAGGGCTTCCCAGGAGGCTCAGTGATAAAGAATCCACCTGCCAATGAGGCGATGAGAGTTCAATCCCTGGGTCCAGAAGATCCCTTAGAGACAGAAATGGTGACCCATTCCAGTATTCTTATTGGGAATACTGGGCTCCTCTCATGGACAGAGGAGCCTGGTGGGCTATAGTCCATGGGGTTGCAAAGAGTGAGGCATGACTTAGTGGCTGAGCACACACACACAGAGATACATGAAAGAGTATGAAAACAGGCCAAGAAAGAAGCCCTTCATATTTTTGACAGTGTTTGTCAGGGGGTTGGAAATGTGGAGACAAAGAGAAACTTTGGAAATATGGGATAAATGAAAGTTCAACTTTATATAAATATGCATGTGAAATTAAATTTTTGTTTAAAGATACATGAGTTCAGTTCAGTTCAGTTGCTCAGTCGTGTCCGACTTTGCGACCCCATGAATCGCAGCAAGCCAGGCCTCCGTGTCCATCACCATCTCCCTGAGTTCCCTCAGACTCACGTCCATTGAGTCCGTGATGCCATCCAGTCGTCTCATCCTGGGTCGTCCCCTTCTCCTTCTGCCCCCAATCTCTCCCAGCATCAGAGTCTTTTCCAATGAGTCAATTCTTCACATGAGGTGTCAAAGTACTGGAGCTTCAGCTTTACCATCATTCCTTCCAAAGAAATCCCAGGGTTGATCTCCTTCAGAATGGACTGGTTTGATCTCCTTGCAGGCCAAGGGACCCTCAAGAGTCTTCTCCAACACCACAGTTCAAAAGCATCAATTCTTCGGCGCTCAGCCTTCTTTATAGTCCAACTCTCACATCCAGACATGACCACAGGAAAAACCATAGCCTTGACTAGACGGCCCTTAGTCGGCAAAGTAATGTCTCTGCTTTTGAATATACTATCTAGGTTGGTCATAACTTTTCTTCCAAGTAGTAAACATCTTTTAATTTCATGGCTGCAGTCACCATCTGCAGTGATTTTGGAGCCCAAAAACATAAAGTCTGACACTGTTTCTACTGTTTCCCATCTATTTCCCATGACGTGATGGGACCAGATGCCATGATCTTCGTTTTCTGAATGTTGAGCTTTAAGCCAACTTTTCACTCTCCTCTTTCACTTTCATCAAGAAGCTTTTTAGTTCCTCTTCGCTTTCTGCCATAAGGGTGGTGTCATCTGCATATCTGAGGTTATTGATATTTCTCCTGGCAATCTTGATTCCAGCTTGTGTTTCTTCCAGTCCAGTGTTTCTCATGATGTACTCTGCATAGAAGTTAAATAAGCAGGGTGACAATATACAGCCTTGACGTACTCCTTTTCCTATTTGGAACCAGTCTGTTGTTCCATGTCCAGTTCTAGCTGTTGCTTCCTGACCTGCATACAGATTTCTCAAGAGGCAGGTTAGGTGGTCTGGTATTCCCATCTCTTGAAGAATTTTCCACAGTTTATTGTGATCCACACAGTCAAAGGCTTTGGCATAGTCAATAAAGCAGAAATAGATGTTTTTTTGGAACTCTCTTGCTTTTTCGATGATCCAGCAGATGTTGGCAATTTGATCTCTGGTTCCTCTGCCTTTTCTAAAACCAGCTTGAACATCAGGGAGTTCATGGTTCACGTATTGCTGAAGTCTGGCTTGGAGAATTTTGAGCATTACTTTACTAGCATGTGAGATGAGTGCAATTGTGTGGTAGTTTAAGCATTCTTTTGCATTGCTTTTCTTTGGAATTGGAATGAAAACTGACCTTTTCCAGTCCTGTGGCCACTTCTGAGTTTTCCAAACTTGCTGACGTATTACAATACTAATAATGGTTAACTCTTTTAGAGTAGCTAGGTTTGTCAGTTCAGTTCAGTCACTCAGTCGTGTCCGACTCTTTGCGACCCCATGAATCGCAGCACACCAGGCCTCCCTGTCCATCACCAACTCCTGGAGTTCACTCAGACTCATGTCCATCAAGTTGGTGATGCCATCCAGCCATCTCATCCTCTGTCATCCCCTTCTCCTCCTGCCCCCAATCCCTCCCAGCATCAGACCCTTTTCCAATGAGTCAACTCTTCGCATGAGGTGGCCAAAGTACTGGAGTATAGCCAAAGCTATAGTTTTTCCTGTAGTCATGTACAGATATGAGAGATGGACCCTAAAGAAGGCTGATGAAGAACTAATGCTTTCCAATTGTGGGCTGGAGAAGATTCTTTGGACTACAACGAGGAAAAGTCAGTCAATCCTAAAGGAAATCAATTCCAAATATTCACTGGAAGACTGATGCTGAAATTGAAACTCCAGTGCTTTGGCCACCTGATGTGAAGAACTGACTCATTTGAAAAGCCCCTGATGGTGGGAAAGATAGAGGGCAGGATGATAAGGGAGCTACAGAGGATAAGATGGCTGGATGGCATCACTGACTCAATGGACATGAGTTTGAGCAAACTCTGGGAGATAGTGAAAGAGAGGGAGGCCTGGCACACTGCAGACTATAAGGTCACAAAGAGTTGGACACAAGTTAGCTACTATAACAACAACAAAATGTGTTCTACCTCCTTTCATATATTCCTATAATTTTGCTTTGTCAAATAATATTAGTTTTAGAAACGATTGAGCTACTAGTAGTTGAGGAGTGTCCTTGTGCAGCAACAGTGTAATTTTGCTTGATGTTGCATTTTTTTTTTTTAACTACCCAAAGCAAAATGCTTCTAAAGGCATAGATGTTTAGCAAGCTCTGTGAGAGTGATAAAGTCACATAAAAAAAAAAGATAGTAACGCACTTTGGGGCCACATATGAGGGCCAGGAAACTTGTTCAAACTATAAAACAAAGAGCATATGTAGCACAAGCATAATCTTCCGATGATTATGCATTTTGTGTCCACTCTGTGGATGAAAGCACATTTTTATAATGATTTTACCACTAACCATCCAATTTTGCTGAGGTCTAAATACAAAGTAGGTGTAGGAGCAAAAAAGATTAAAGCAATCTTGGTAGGAAAGAGGGCTACCATAATTATTAAATGAAGGAAATCTGAAAGTCTGAGACAGATTCCTTCTTCTCACTCCCTCCCCCAATCAAAGTTGCTATGAAATAAAAGTAGATACATAGTATCTTTATGGATGATTTTAGGCATTCTAGAAGAGAGAGTCTTACCAAAGGAAAACATGATTGATGAGTCAGTAGCTCATCATCTGACTGATGGTGTTGCATTTCATTACAATTCCTGAGGGACAAAGTGTTTAAAAACTTAAGTTCCATAAAAATCCAAGGAGAAAACAGTTTTATCTGCAGACGCAAAGTACTCTTCCAGATTTTTAAAAAGATGGAGATTTGCTGAAACCGAATGCAGTTAAGATATATCAGCACAGATTTACGATTCAGGAGACTCCGTGACAATCAGATACAGGACCATCCATCCCGCCCCTGTTATCAAAAGCAGCTGCAGCACATGGTGAACTGACTTTAAATTCAAGTTTTAGATTGAACCCAACATAAACTGCACTGGATAAAGAAAAAAAAAAAAAAAAAAGATTTCCTCTTCGACTGCATTCCTGTCTTCCCAGTCCCTCCTGTCCTCCATATAAGGATTTTCAAGGTTTTCCTTCATCTTTTAAGTGCCAGAAAAGAGCTGAAAAATGAGTGTTGAACACCCGACCATATCTAGGATCATTTACATTTAGAAAGAAGAACGAATGTCTTCTCTCCTCTGTGCTAATAAATATACCTAAGACACAGATGTCTAGAAGGAGCCCCAAGGGCACTGTGAACTTGATCTTCAGACTAGATTACATTCCTACAAGCCCCAACATAAATCCTTTTGCCCCTCTGACTTTGGTCATGATGGTGACTAGATGCCAACTGTTAACTTAGAATGGTGCTTAAGAGTTCAGACTCAGGAGCAAGATTGCCTGAATTTATAAACCAAGCCCCATTATTAATTACCTAGTGATGCTGGGGAGATAATTACATTTCTCTTTCCCCACTTTCTTAACCTCTCAATACATGAAAATAAGGACAGTACCTAACTCGAAAGGTTGTTAGGAGGATTAAATTAGTTAATACCTGTAAACCATCCTAAAGGAGATCAGTCTTGGGTGTTCACTGGAAGGACTGATCTTGAAGCTGAAACTCCAATATTTTGGCCACCTGATGTGAAGAACTGACTCATTTGAAAAGACCCTGATGCTGGGAAAGATTGAGGGCAGGAGAAGGGGATGACAGAGGATGAGATGGCTGGATGGCATCACCGACTTGATGGACATAGGTTTGGGTGGACTCTGGGAGTTGGAGATGGACAGGGAGGCCTGGTATACTGCAGTTCATGGCGTCACAAAGAGTCAGACACGACTGAGGGACTGGACTGAACTGAACTGAACTGAAACCATTCAGCACAGTGCATAATCATTGTTATTGATGGCAAAGTGCTGCCTCAAATCCTGAGTTACATCTGAGTAAAGCAAGAATCGTTTAGGAGATGGAGTCCTAACAATAGGACAAGGGTCTTGAAATAAATCCATTATCTCCAGGCCTGGAATCTTCTTGCTCTTCCTTCCAACTGTCTTCTTATCCAGATTCAGGAGCTAACATGCCACAGAACCCAAACTCTGTGACTTTTTCCTCTCGCTGCAAGTGCCTGGGTTGTGTACGTTTATCCTCTTTCTGCCTAACACTGTATTGCATTTGAATTTCAGCCCTGGTAACCCAGAAATCCATCTGCCTTCAATGTTAGAGTTGGAGTCTTGCCATTGGCTAGACCTTCCAAATAAACACCAACCACCCTCTGGTTCCTAAGTGCAGCTTCAACTGTAAGAAGAACAAACAAAAAAATTAAAAGCTATTTGGGCAAGTCTATGAATCCCTGGAAGACCAATTTTTGACTCTTTCAGGCAGGCAGTCTATAAAGTCATTTACTCTGCCTGGAAATGATACTTTTCTTGCCTTTTAATTCACTGCTATCTCTGCCTTTTAAACTGCTACTAATTCTCAAAAATCAGAGCTTAGATTCATTTCCTCACCAATCCATTTTTGTGTTCTCATAGGCCACTGCAAATCTACCATCATAAATTTTGTCATGGACAATGTAAGATGATCTGTACAATTTTACCTGAGCCCGTTACTCCTGGAAAACACAGTTTAAACCGTTATTCTGGAAAACTACTTAGAGCAAAGTACTGCCCTTCTCCGTATGACTTCATTGAAAATCATGGGTAACCATGCTTGCTTACCTAAAACAAGCCCAGGCAGAGTCCCTCCAGACTCCCATGCTTTGTCTCATAAATGAGTTCAATCATTTCTCTACACTGAACAATCAAAATAAAATTTCCGTTAACTTGATGACTAAACTTCAGTCAGACTTCTCTCCATCTCCTAATCTCCTGAAATTTGGCTCATTCTGGACTGCAAGGAAATCAAACCAGTCAGTCCTAAAGGAAATCCGTTCTGAGTATTCATTGGAAGGACTGAAACTGAAGCTGAAACTCCAATACTTTGGCCACCTGATGCGAAGAACTGACTCATTTGAAAAGCCCCTGATTCTGGGAAAGATTGGAGGAGAAGGGGATGCAGAGGATGAGATGGTTGGATGGCATCATCAACGTGATGGACAAGAGTTTGAGCAGGTTCCAGGAATTAGTGATAGGCAGGCAAGTCTGGCATGCTGCAATCCATGGGGTTGCAAGGAGATGGACATGACTGAGCAATTGAACTGAACTGAACTGGAGTGTTGGAACCCAGAATAGTCCTTCTTCAAGGGCCCCTAAGAACAGGAATCACTGAACATAGGGAAAATCATCCACTTTTCAGGCATGATACCTATTTCCATCTTCCCCCACCTGTTTCTTTAACACTTTGTTTACTCCTTATCTGGCTGCCTTCTGAAATGATTCAACCCTCATGGTCAGAAGTCCCTCCCTACAGTAATAATTCCCCTGCACCTGTTACTCCTTACTGCCAAATTCAGACTTTAATTGAAGAAAGTAGGTAAAACCACTATTCAGATATGACCTAAATCAAATCCCTCACAATTATACAGTGGAAGTGACAAATAGATTCAAGGGATTAGATCTGATAAAGCACCTGAAGAACTGTGGACAGAGGTTCATGACATTGTATAAGAGGCAGTGATCAAGGAGAGGGTGGGATGATTTGGGAGAATGGCATTGAAACATGTATACTATCATGTAAGAAACGAATCGCCAGTCTATGTTTGATGCAGGATACAGGATGCTTGGGGCTGGTGCACAGAGATGATCCAGAAAGATGATATGGGGTGGGAGGTGGGAGGGGGGTTCATGTTTGGGAACTCATGTACACCTGTGGCGGATTCATGTCAATGTATGGCAAAACCAATACAGTATTGTAAAGTAAAATAAAGTAAAAATTACAAAAAAAGAACACCTCTAAGAAAAAGAAACACAAAAAGACATAATGGTTGTCTAAGGAGGCCTTACAAATAGCTTAGAAAAGAAGAGAAGCTAAAGCAAAGTAGAAAAGGAAAGATATAACCATTTGAATGCAGAGTTCCAAAGAATAGCAAGGAGAAGTAAGAAAGCCTTCCTCAGTGATCAATGCAAAGAAATAGAGGAAAACACAAGAATGGGAAAGACTAGAGATCTCTTCAAGAAAATCAGAGATACCAAGGGAATATTTCATGCAAAGATGAACACAATAAAGGACAGAAATGGTATGGACCTAACAGAAGCAGAAGATATTAAGGAGAGGTGGCAAGAATACACAGAAGAACTATACAAAAAAGATCTTCATGACCAAGATAATCATGATGGTGTGATCACTCACCTAGAGCGAGGCATCCTGGAAAGTGAAGTCAAGTGGGCCTTAGAAAGCATCACTATGAACAAAGCTAGTGGAGGTGATGGAATTCCAGTTGAGCTATTTCAAATCCTGAAAGATGATGCTGTGAAAGTGCTGCACTCAATATACCAACAAAGATGTAAAACTCAGCAGTGGCCACAGGACTGGTAAAGATCAGTTTTTGTTCCAATCCCAAAGAAAGACAATCCAAAGAATGATCAAACTACCTCACAATTGCACTCATCTCACTCCCTGGCAAAGTAATGCTCAAAATTCTCCAAGACAGACTTCAACAGTACATGAACCATGAACTTCCAGATGTTCAAGCTGGATTTAGAAAAGGTGGAGGAATCAGAAATCAAATTGCCAGCATCCGTTGGATCACTGAAAAAGAGAGAGAGTTCCATAAAAAACATCTATTTCTGCTTTATTTACTATGCCAAAGCCTTTCACTGTGTGGAGACAACAAGGTGTGGAAAATTCTTCAAGAGATGGGAATATCAGACCACCTGACCTGCCTCTTGAGAAATCTGTATGCAGGTCAAGAAGCAACAGTTAGAACTCGACATGAAACAACAGACTGGTTCCAAATCAGGAAATAAAAACTAAAAAAAGTCTTAATGAAAGTGGAAAAGGAGAGCGAAAAAGTTGGCTTAAAACTCAACATTCAGAAATCTAAGATCATGGCATCTGGTCCCATCACTTCATGGAAAATAGATGGGGAAACAATGGAAAGAGTGAAAGACTTTTTATTTTTTGGGGCTCCAAAATCACTGCAGATAGTGACAGCAGCCATGAAATTAAAAGACGCTTGCTCCTTGGAAGAAAAGCTATGACCAACCTAGACAGCATATTAAAAAGCAGAGCTATTACTTTGCAGCAAAGGTCCGCCTAGTTAAAGCTATGCTTTTTCCAGACTGTATGAATGTGAGTCAGACTATAAAGAAAGCTGAGCATAGAAGAATTGATGCTTTTAAACAGTGGTGTTGGAGAAGACTCTTGAGAATCCCTTGGATTGCAAGGAGCTTCAACCAGTTCATCCTAAAGGAAATCAGTCCTGAATATTCATTGGAAGGACTGATGCTGAAGCTGAAACTCCAGTCCTTTGGCCACCTGGTGGGAAGAACTGACTCACTGGAAAAGACCCTGATGCTGGGAAAGTTGAGGGCAAGAGGAGAATGAAGACAGAGGATGAGATAGTTGGTTGGCATCATGAACTCAATGGACATGAGTTTGTGTAAGCTCTGGGAGTTAGTGATGGACAGGGAGGCCTGGCGTGCTGCAGTCCATGGGGGTGCAAAGAGTCGAACATGACTGAGTGACTGAACTGAACTGAGCTGATCCATGTTACAGTGTTCGGTGCCATTATTGTAGTAATTCTTTTAATTAAAGACTCTCCTTTCCTAAGTCCAGATTTGTTTTCCTATGACATCACAGCTTATTGTAATTATCTGTTTAATTTTTTTTTATTCTGCACTAGATTATAAATTCTGTGAGTACAAGGACAATGTCCCTTTTATTCACAATTAGTTCGTGAGAGTATATACAATGCTGTGTCATAGGAAGTGATCAGAGATTTATCTCATTACTCAGCATTATTTGGCTTTGACCTCTAAGATCTAATACTTTAATTCCATGATATCTATTTGACACTGAAATATAGGATCACAATTTGGAACAGCCACCAGCTAGAGAAAGGGTAATTAATTTTTAAATGTCAAAAAAATAGTTCATGCTTTATATGATAGTGTCATATAGTACCTTGATAAACTGAACCTACATAGAACAAAACTTTCTTCCACTTTAGCTGAACAAATCATTGAAAATAATTTTTGATTAATTTCATATGAGAAAAACAGCAGTTAAATTCTCAAAACTCCTTCTATTTAGAGTGAAAGTGAAAGTTTCAGTTGCTCAGTTCTGACCAATTCTTTGTGATCCCAAGGACTATAGCCCTCCAGGCTCCTCTGTCCATGGGGTTCTCCAGACAAGAATACTAGAGTGAGGTGCCATTTTCTTCTCCAGGAAATCTTTCTGACCCAGGGATTAACCCTGGATCCCCCACATTAAAAGCAGATTCTTTACCATTTGAGCCACATGGGCTTCCATACCCACCAATATAATGAAACATGAAATATCTGTTTCTCATATAACAGAAGTACTTGACTAAAAACTTTTCAAACAAAAATGATATTTTGTATGCTCAAAAGTTTTGCACAACAAAGATAAAGTATTTTATAACATATTCCAAATGTTGCCTAGGATATGATTCTGTAGTGTATAGTTACCAAAATATTTTATGATTTTTTAAAATCATGTCCCAAGAAGAGAGATATCATTTAGATAAGTCCAATTGTCTTAGAGAGACATCTCAGGAGACTCTCATCTCCTCTTACCTTGGCTCTTTTCCTACATCCTGACTCACACATACCTTTACAACTCTGTATTTAGTACCTTGTTTGCAAAGTTTACAGCATCTTCAAATTAAATCTATTATTTTAACTTGCGTGCTTGTTGTAATACTGGTTCTCTCATCTCAGACTCAAATTCATGCCAACTTGTGTTTTTCCAGGACACGAAAGTGATGTGCATTTAACCTTGCCTGCCAAGGCATTTCAACACCTATAATCAGGGTGCATTCTTTAGGAACTTGAATCAAGATGTTTTGTTATAGTTAATTAAAAGAGCTAGATTATATCATATAATTATATATGATAAATGAATAGAAATAAAAATACATTTATAGATTGTTCTGGTTTTAATCATTTGAGGTGCCTTTGTTTTTAGACACCTTTGTAGAGTTGTTTATTTCTCTTTAGGATTTTAAAATCTAAACATTAACATGTTATTAACATATTAAGTCACTAACTTTTGTCCAACTCTTTTGTGACCCCATGGACTGTAGCACATCAGACTTCTCTGTCCATAAGGTTATCCAGGCAAGACTACTGAAGTGGGTTGCCATTTCCTTCTCCAAGGAATCTTCTTGACCAAGGGATCAACCCATGTTCTCTTGTGTCTCCTGAAGTGCAGGTGGATTCTTGACCACTGAGCCACCAGTGAAGCTCCAAATACACAACTGAAGTGACTTAGCAGCAGCAGCAGTCATTAATCATAGATGGCAGGTAAGTTTCACATGTCGTACCGGTCACAATCAATAGGCAGGAACTTCCCAGCGTACCATGTTATGAAGGCTTATAAGGTCATGTCTGAATTTAGAAAGTAAATCACCATGGCTGATTATTCATAACTGCAATGTATGTGAGATGCAAAAATAGCAAAATATGTGTAATGAATTTTATCCCTTTGGACTAGACTAATACCTAAATATATGCTATATTTTTGTTAACAAGAGAGAGAATTATATTTAAGAAAGTGCGCTACATATATGTAGTATTTTATTATTATGTATAATATTAGAAGCATACTTAAATATCCATGGACAGAGGAGCCTGGTGGGCTTCAGTCCATATAGTCACAAAGAATCAGACATGACTGAGCGACTAACACTTTTACTTTCACTTAAATATCAACACTCCACTTTTTGAAAGCTATTCTGTCTTCCACATCTGCCACAATTTAAAAGTGTAATGTGGGTTAAATATTTGTTTCTTAATGATGATCAAAAAGAGAAATTAAGAAACAAGTTACTTATTCCCCAGCCCTTAATTATCAATCTGTTGCAAATAGTGACCATCAATATAATAATTAATCAGATTTCATCAACTTCCTTAAGAAGATACAACTAAGCATATTTGAGTTCATAAATTTGATTGTGTTTAAGGATATGTAAATGTCCATCTTTGAAACAGAAATTTTGTCTAAGTTCTCACAAGAAGTAGGGGTGGAAACCTATTTTTTGAATTATGTTGAACTCCAAGAGACTTTGTTTCTTTTTTAAATTAATTTATTTATTTTAACTGGAGGTTAATTACTTTACAATATTGTATTGGTTTTGTCATACATCAACATGAATCTACCACAAGTATACACGTGTTCCCCATCCTGAACCCCCCTCCCTCCTCCCTCCCCAATACATCCCTCTGAGTCGTCCCAGTGCACCAGCCCCAAGAATCCAGTATAAAATGGTTTTCTGTCCACAGTCTAGAATATACTATGAGAAGCTGAGAAACAGACCTTCATGCATAGCTTAAGGAACTGCTGAGAATTTTGGCCCTTTACCTAAAAAAATGAGCTAATCTCGATTTCATTTTAATAGAAGGAAACCAAAGGCTAAAAAGAAGAAATACATTGCAAAAAAGTGAGTAGTTATAGGTAAAGAAATCATTGTTTAGATAGGACAATTTGGTAAAATAAAACTCTTTATATTTCTGGGGTTGTCCTAATTGTATCCAGATTGAATCCATAATACTTCATAGGTGAAGGTGAATTCGCTCAGTCATTTCCGACTCTTTGCGACCCCGTAGCCTACCAGGCTCCTCCATCTATGGGATTCTCCAGGCAAGAATACTGGAATGGGTTGCCATTTCCTTCTCCAGGGGATCTTCCCAACCCAGGGATCGAACCCAGGTCTCCTGCATTGGAGGCAGACGCTTTAACCTCTGAGCCACCAGGGAAGCATAGTACTTCATAGGGATCTCACGAAGCAATCTGTCATCTTTATTTATGAAAAAAGCATATTTATGCAAACCCTGGGGTTTCCCAGGTGACTCAGTGGTAAAGAAATCACCTCAAATGCAGGAGACACAGGAGACTTAGGTTCAATCCCTGAGTTGGGAATATCCACTGGAGGGGGGCATGTCAACCCACTCCAGTACTCTTGCCTGGAGAATCCCATGCACTGAGGAGCCTTGTGGGCTACAATCCACAGAGTCAGCCACAATTGAAGCAACTGAGCACACAGGCAGGCATTCAAATCCTATGTCTCTGTAAAGGACACACTGTCTGGGGAGGAAGATGAGCATCTACTTTCACTCTGTATATCCACACTGATTTACAGATAGAAGAGAGTGAATAGTACCAGTGAGAGCAACTGTTTCATTGGTCCAGTTGAAAATTTCATCATGTATTTAGAAGAATCAATAATGCCATTTAACACTTAAGATTTGTTTCCTAGTTCTTTTTAATAAAACGAGAATAATTCCTCCCCAAAAGACCAAGTCCATCACGTTATCAGGATGCAGACAAGAATTCATTTTGCCTCTTTGTTAAGATAATGGAACTCATTTTAAACTCCAAGATGAGAAAATACTTTCCTAATAAAGTCAATTACTTAATTCTGAAGTTCATTACTCAATTTACTTCAGGATTATTGAAGTAAAATAATATTTGTAATGTGGTAATTTTATATGATGCGTTTAATGGCTTACAAATAGCTCAGGTTAAATTTTAAATTTTATTTTATTATGATTTTATTCATAACTAAGTTATAATCTTCTATGAAACTGTCCCTGTTTAAAAAGACCTAAGTCAACTCTCATAGTTATCCCAGCTAACATTTCCTCCACCTTTCATTTCAACACTGACACAAAATTAAAGCATATTGATAAGGCAGGAACATTTTAAAAGTATTGTATTTCTTGCCAGATAGGATTACTTCTGGAAAGTTTAAATTTGCAGCTATAATATCACTGGATAAACATACCCCAGTAGATAAATACCCCAGTATATAAGTAACATTTGCTTTTAATTAAGTGTAGACAAGAAAACAAAGGATTAAAATCCACCATAGTCACTTCTTCGAAGCTGTTGGCTGAATTATTTCTAACACCACATGGAAACTGGGCGTGATTATAATCCACTGTGAAAACAAAAACAAAATGCCCAGAATGTACCAGTAATGCTTTAGGCAGTAATACCTTATATTTTGGATTATTTTTCAGAGAATAAGCTCTTGAATGCAAAAGCACAGAATCTAATAAGAGAGTAGGCCTCTCTCCTGTCATTTTTAATGAAGTATCATTAGTAATACCACTACAAATAGGTAAAATGTTTGTTTGTAAGAATATGCAATACTTCTTTTCATTAGTCAATTTTAGAAGTGCTTTACAAGTCTTTTATTTTGTAAGCTAGAAAATCATCGATCAGCTAAATACTCTTTCATATAAGAAAAGAGGAATTTATTGGTTCATTCCTAGGTGAAAGGAAGCTTCCATGTATTTTTAATATTTTAAAGTAAAGTGAGATTTATCACTACCTTTTCTAATATACTCACCTGTCTGAAACACCTCTCTATTCTGAATGGCAGTTTCAAATTATTATCTCTAAATATATCAGACTCCTCAAAATGTATTATTAGAAAGGATAAATTGATGAATTACTATCCTCAGAGGCAACATGACACTTGACTGTCTCTTCCAGATGCAGCAGAGTCAACTGCGAATGAACTACTTGAGTGTGAAGAAGGAAATATCCAGGTCTCCTTTCCATCCAATAATCTCCATTCCATTGAAAATTATATCTCTACACTGTGTGACATTCTTAAGTGTGTCATTATAAACTTTTCTCCTGAAAAGACTGAAGTGGTGAGAATTGATGGTTCAAAAAAAGAAAAAAGAAAAAAGATGAACCTCGTTTTCTATGACTAGGGATGCATATGGATGTTATTCCATCAGCAGCATTTTTGTGTGTGTGCAGTTTGTGCTGTGTTCAATCACACCCATCTCTTTGCAACCCCATGGACTATAGACCACTAATTTTCTCTATTCATGGGATCTTCAGGCAAAAATACTGGAGTGGGTTGCCATCCCCCCCCCACCCCCCAGGGGATCTTCCCAACCCAGGGATCAAACACATGCTTCTTTCATCTCTTGCACTGGCAGGCAGATTCTTTACCCCTGTGCCACCTGGGAAGCCCTGATTTCACCAGCACCTGAGTGTAATTGTAATGGCTGTCTGAGAAGGCCTTACAAATAGCTGTGAAAAGAAGACAAGTGATCTAGTTTCATTCTTTCACAAGTGGTTGACCAGTTTTCCCAGCACCACTTGTTAAAGAGATTGTCTTTACTCCATTGTATATTCTTGCCTCCTTTTTCGAAGATAAGGTGTCCATAGGTGTGTGGATTTATCTCTGGGCTTTCTATTTTGTTCCATTGATCTATATTTCTGTCTTTGCGCCAGTATACTGTCTTAATGACTGCGGCTTTGTAGTAGAGCCTGAAGTCAGGCAAGTTGTTTCCTCCAGTTCCATTCTTCTTTCTCAAGATTGCTCTGGCTATTCGAGGTTTTTTGTATTTCCATACAAATCTTGAAATTATTTGTTCTAGTTCTGTGAAAAATATGGCTGGTAGCTTGAGAGGGATTGCATTGAATTTGTAAATTGCTTTGGGTAGTATACTCATTTTCACTATATTGATTCTTCTGATCCATGAACATGGTATATTTCTCCATCTATTAGTGTACTCTTTGATTTCTTTCATCAGTGTTTTATAGTTTTCGATATCTAGGTCTTTAGTTTCTTTAGGTAGATATATTCCTAAGTATTTTATTCTTTCCGTTGCAATGGTGAATGGAATTGTTTCCTTAATTTCTTTTTCTACTTTCTCATTATTAGTGTATAGGAATGCAAGGGATTTCTGAGTGTTGAATTTGTATCCTGCAACTTTACTATATTCCTTGATTAGCTCTAGTAATTTTCTGGTGGAGTCTTTAGGGTTTTCTATGTAGAGGATCATGTTATCTGCAAACAGTGAGAGTTTTACTTCTGCTTTTCCAATTTGGATTCCTTTTATTTCTTTTTCTGCTCTGATTGCTGTGGCCAAAACTTCCAGAACTATGTTGAATAGTAGTGGTGAAAGTGGGCACCCTTGTCTTGTTCCTGACTTTAGGGGAAATGCTTTCAATTTTTCACCATTGAGGATAATGTTTGCTGTGGGTTTGGATCACTTTCTAACACCACACACAAAAATAAACTCAAAATGGATTAAAGATCTAAATGTAAGACCAGAAACTATAAAACTCCTAGAGGAGAACATAGGCAAAACACTCTCTGACATAAATCACAGCAGGATCCTCTATGACCCACCTCCCAGAATACTGGAAATAAAAGAAAAAATAAACAAATGGGATCTAATTAAAATTAAAAGCTTCTGCACAACAAAGGAAACTATAAGTAAGGTGAAAAGACAGCCCTCTGGATGGGAGAAAACAATAGCAAATGAAGCAACTGACTAACAACTAATCTCAAAAATATACAAGCAACTTATGCAGCTCAATTCCAGAAAAATAAATGACCCAATCAAAAAATGGGCCAAAGAACTAAATAGACATTTCTTCAAAGAAGACATATGGATGGCTAACAAACACATGAAAAGATGCTCAACATCACCCATTATCAGAGAAATGCAAATCAAGACCACAATGAGGTACCACTTCACACCAGTCAGAATGGCTGCGATCCAAAAGTCTACAAGCAATAAATGCTGGAGAGGGTGTGGAGAAAAGGGAACCCTCTTACACTGCTGGTGGGAATGCAAACTAGTACAGCCACTATGGAAAACAATGTGGAGATTCCTTTAAAAATTGCAAATAGAGCTGCCTTATGACCCAGCAATCCCACTGCTGGGCATACACATCGAGGAAACCAGAATTGAAAGAGACACATGTACCCCAATGTTCGTAGCAGTACTGTTTATAATAGCCAGGACATGAAAGCAACCTAGATGTCCATCAGCAGATGAATGGATAGGAAAGCTGTGGTACATATACACAATGGAACATTACTCAGCCATTAAAAACAATACATTTGAATCAGTTCTAATGAGATGGATGAAACTGGAGCCGATTATACAGAGTGAAGCAAGCCAGAAAGAAAAACACCAATACAGTATACTGACACATATATACAGAATTTAGAAAGATGGTAATGATGACCCTGTATGCGAGACAGCAAAAGAGACACAGATGTATAGAACGGACTTTTGGACTCTGAGGGAGAGGGAGAGGGTGGGATGATTTGGAAGAATGGCATTGAAACATGTATACTATCATGTAAGAAATGAAGTGCCAGTCTATGTTCGATGCAGGATGCAGGATGCTTGGGGCTGGTGCATGGGGATGATCCAGAGAGATGATATGGGGTGGGAGGTGGGAGGGGGATTCAGGATTGGGAGCTTGTATACACCCGTGGTGGATTCATGTCAATGTATGGCAAAACCAATACAGTACTGTAAAGTAAAATAAAGTAAAAATAAAGAAAGAAAGAAAGAAAAGAAGACAAGTGAAAGGCAACAGAGAAAAGGAAAGATATACTGATTTGAATGCAAAGTTCTAAAGAATAGCAAGGAGAGATAAGAAAGCCTTCCTTAGTGATCAATGCAAAGAAATAGAGGAAAGCAATAGAATGGGAAAGACAAAAGATCTCTTCAAGAAAATCAGAGATACCAAGGGAACATTTCATGCAAAGATGGGCTCAATAACGGACAGAAATGGTATGGACCTAACAGATGCAGAAGATATTAAGAAGAGGTGGCAAGAATACATGAAGTTCAGTTCAGTTCAGTCGCTCAGTCGTGTCCGACTCTTTGCGACCCCATGAATCGTGCACACCAGGCCTCCCTGTCCATCACCAACTCCCGGGGTTCACTCAGACTCACGTCCATGGAGTCAGTGATGCCGTCTAGCCATCACTGAAGAAAACATGAAAGAACTATGCAAAAAAAGATCTTCATGACCCAGATAACCATGATGGTGTGATCACTCACCTAGAGCCAGATATCCTGGAATGTGAAACCAAGTGGGCCTTAGGAAGCATTACTATAAGCAAAGCTAGTGGAGGTGATGGAATTCCAGTTGAGCTATTTCAAATTCTAAAAGATGATGCTTTGAAAGTGCTGCACTCAATATGACAGCAAATCTGGAAAACTCAGCAGTGGCCACAGGCCTGGAAAAGGTCAGTTTTCATTCCAATCCCTAAGAAAGGCAATGCCAAAGAATGCTCAAACTACCACACAATTGCACTCATCTCACACACTAGCAAAGAAATGCTCAGAATTCTCCAAGATAGGTTTCAACAGTACATGAACAGTGAACTTCCAGATGTTCAAGCTGGTTTTAGAAAAGGCAAAGGAACCAGAGATCAAATTGCCAACATCCATTGGATCATTGAAAAAGGAAGATAGTTCCAGAAAAACATCAACTTCTGCTTTATTGACTATGCCAAAGCCTTTGACTGTGTAGATCACAACAAATTGTGGAAATTTCTTCAAGGATTGGGAATACCAGACCACCTGCTATGCCTCCTGAGAAATCTGTATGCAGGTCAGGAAGCAACAGTTAGAACTGAACATGGAATAACAGACTGCTTCCACATTGGGAAAAGAGTACATCGAGGCTGTACATTGTCACCCTGCTTATTTAACTTATATGCAGAATGCATCATAAGAAATGCTGAACTGGATGAAGCACAAACTGGAATCAAGATTGCTGAGAGAAATATCAATAACCTCAGATATGCAGATGACGCCACACTGAGGGCAGAAAGCAAAGAACTAAAGAGCCTCTTGATGAAAGTAAAGAGGAGAGTGAAAAAGTTGGCTTAAAGCTCAACATTCAGAAAACGAAGATCATGGCATCCGGTCCCATCACTTCATAGGAAATAGATGGGGACACAATGAAAACAGTGACAGACTTTATTTTTGGGGGGCTCCAAAATCACTGCAGATGGTGACTGCAGCCATGAAATTAAAAGATGCTTACTCCTTGGAAGGAAAGTTATGTCCAACCTAGACAGCATGTTGAAAAGCAGAGACATTACTTTGCTGACAAAGGTCCATCTAGTCAAGGCTATGGTTTTTCCTGTAGTCATGTATGGATGTGAGAGTTGGACTATAAAGAAAGCTGAGCACCAAAGAATTGATGCTTTTGAACTGTAGTGTTGGAGAAGACTCTTGAGATCCCTTGGACTGCAAGGAAATCCAACCAGCCCATCCTAAAGGAAATCAGTCCTGAATATTCATTGGAAGGACTGATGCTGAAACTGAAGCTCCAATCCTTTGGCCACCTGATGAGGAGAACTGACTCATTGAAAAAGACCCTGATGCTGGGAAAGATTGAAGGCAGGAGGAGAAGGGAATGACAAAGGATCAGATGGTTGGATGGCATCACTGACTCAGTGGACTTGAGTCTGAGTAATCTCCAGGCGTTGGTGATGGACAGGGAAGCCTGGCATGCTTCAGTTCATGGGATTGCAAAGAGTCAGACACAACTGAGTGACTGAACTGAACTGAATGTAATTACCTGAAAATAAAGACAGTGACTTTTCCATTTATGGAGAACCCCTCCACCATATGGAGCTCCCAGATCTCTGGCATTTTTTACTCCATAGTATTAATATTATTCCCTGTCTTAGCTCAGACACTTACTCCAACAAAGTGCCATCACCAATAACTGAGCCCTTTGCATAATCTTTTGACCCTAACCTATTTTTCTGAACTTCACCCACTTAAGCTCTTGTTTTCCCCTTTCCAGTTAAAATTATATTACTGATCTCTGTATTAACTTCTAGCATACACCCTTAGCCTCTTGTCCATTCTCTGTCTTGGTAATCCTGGTTATGTCCAAATCTCTGACTTCTCTGTGCTCATTGAACCTGTGTAACTGATTTTACTTTGTATTCATAACCACTAAGCTCAGGTGGATCCTAATTGTTGTTAAATTTGTCCATCACATTTTGATATTAAAACCAAATACACAGATATCCAGAAAGCATCTATACATATAAAGTAAAGATTTTATCCACCAAGACTTTTCAATTTTGAATATAGTATAAATTATCCCAGGGGATAAATAATATTACTTTTAATTAATGATATACCAAAAAAAGAATAAAATTCACAATAGCCATTTATGCAAAGTTGTTTATAAGATTTAAGCATAGCATAAAGTGGAATTTAATCCTAAATCTAAAACCCTGTAAAGTCAGAAAGTGAATATACTCAGACTATGTTAATATTCTCTGCTATAATCACTGGTATTTCAGATTCTGCCTTCATAGTCCTACATTGTGTTTGCCAATTTACTTTACTGCTCTCTGAGACGACAGTATCATGCCTTCTCCCTTTTCCTCCTCCATTACTCCTTCTCTATCTTCACTTCCAGACGAAGGCTTTCTTTCCTAGCTCCCATGGAGGAAACCTAAGTAGTCTGGAGAAAACTTCCCCTTGCCATCTCCACCACATCTGCCATGTTTTGCTCCAAGATGCACCCACACTTTTTGCTTTGTTTCATGCTTGTGTGAACAAACTCTCTATGCCTTCTATCAAGCCCAAATTTTCCACTTGGGTACCAGACCCCGTCTGTTTATCCTCATCTACTGAAGGACATCACTGCAGACATTCTCCTGTCTGGCATCGTCTGTTTTTCTTCTGCATTCAATCATTTCCACCAACATAATACTAATAATGACAAAAATTTTTACACTGCTTATTTTCTTGCAGGTACTCAGATACACTAATTTAATCCTTATGCCAATCCACTGAGAAAGATAACTTTATTGCTGTCCACCTTTTACAGATGAAAACTTGGAGCACAAAGAATGTAAGAAATTTGCCTTAAGGAGCAGAGGTAATAGATTGTGTGGAAGTAAAATCTAATACTCTTTTATCCAGCTTCTAGTATAACTGTATACTTCACATACCACAGTCAGGGAAAATTTTATTCTATGATAAACTAAAAAAGAGGGAGTAATCCTGATTGGTTCTTGCTCTTAAAATAATACAATTTGAATGTTTTCCTTCAACTAGATGTCCTAACAAAGATAATTTTATCATTAATTCCTGATATAGCACATAATTTTTAAATATATGATAATTTAAAAATTATTTTTTGCCAACATAAGCAAATGTAATGTACACTGTTAATTTTACATTTTTCTTTGTTGTGTTTTATATTTGACAAATATTTTCTTCTGAAATCTGACTCACTTTTTCTAAGTGCACTTGTTTCTGAGTCTTCTTTGGCAGTCCTTCTTACAGGTTCTATTAAGCTATAGTCCACAATTAAACACAATAGAAATGTATAGTTTGGTGGCATTCCTTGTCTGGACCTGGACAAGCTAAGCCCTTGGCTCAGTTTTGCTTGTCCCTTCATGTATGGTGACTGAGTTTTTTAGCTCTAATCAGTAATTCTGTTTTATGTTCAAGTCTGTTTCTGGTGACAGCAGTGGTGAAATCTGGTTTTAAATTATACAGCTGGCATGTGGTAGATATCAGAAACTGTGTCTCTCAGGAAGCAGCTGACAAGAAATTGAAGTTTATTTCCCTATTAGTCTTTATTTGTGTATTGTGTTTGTCTTAAAATTCTAATATTTTCTGACATATGACAATGAAGGATTAAAATGCTTTTGTTATTTTTCCAACCATTGGTAAAATCGTCTCTGATTATGTGATTTGTGTTTCTACCTATTTAAACTTGTCTATCAAGAATAGCTTTTGAATAAAACTAAACTAAATTTCTAACTTTCAATGATCAACTTTTGTTCATTGCCATGTAAACACCTTCAATAATAAGATGACCCCCAATTAGTGTCTCTTCAGGACCCTTTAAATGAGGCTAAAGAAAGAAGATTGCTACAGTTAAATAAATAAATAAATAAATGTAAGAGATTTTTCTGCTAAATTCAAAAGAAAAGCACAATATTACTTAGAATTTCAACAAATGAAGCTTTTTAAAGATCTAATGGGCTCAATTTTTGTCTTTGTGTCTTTAAATGTTTGATAATTCTTGAGAGGTGCTGGTACTTCCATTCCTTTTGGTTTCTAAAACTGGCTCCTCTAGTTTGGACAAGAATTGATAAAGCTTTTTTTCTAAATACAAACCAAATTTAGAAAAGAAATCTATACCTTTTGTCTAGATATGAGATGAAATAAAATGAAACAAAGCATAGTATAAACTCTCTTAAAATATTTAATGAGGCAAGACCCTTACCTCTGACTATGATGGAATCACAATGAAGACAAGTACCACAAATTGAATGGCTTATTAAACTGATAAAAATAGGTGAATGGTACTCAGGCTCCTTAGTGGTGGTGAGGGATGAGGATGGAAAACAAGTGTAAGACAACTGACTTAGGTCTTCCATGTAAGTCAACTTTAGGGTGGTGGGATGCTCTTTAGAGAAATGGGAAATCATCAATGAATTTTATTCAGGAAATGACCCTTATTTAAGATTCACATTTTTTTGTTACCTATGTTGACTAATTTTTTCTTGAATGTTAAACATTTCAAATTTACTGATAACAAAAATGTGTCACTTGCCATATTCCTTTAGAATGCATTGAAGTTTATTCTAGAAAGCAGGTAAGTTTCTTGCAGACCAGCTTGATCTTTTCAAGGGTTATTTTTGCAAACTCTCACATCTGTTCATTCACTCATTAGCCATTTAATTTAGCAAGAAACTCCAGGAGATCAATATGCAGAGTTCTGGAGCATTTTCTCCACATGATTCTCTCATCTTCAGTGCTGTTCCCTACAAATTCCATCCCATTTAGCCTCCCTAGGGGCCGATCTCTATTTCTTCCATTCACTGAGACCACCTTACCCTGTCTAGGCTTTCCTCACCATCTGGAAAGCACCTCCAAGTTCATTTTGTCTCCTACTTTTAGAGATCACAGTCCCAAATTGACCACTATGCCATGTCTACAAACAGTTGCCGCTTACATTCTGTCAAGTTTTCTCTATACTCATGGGAGAAGAAAAAGTTTGGCTCCAGTTCCTCTAAAATGGTTGTCTATGCATGTTGTCTTGGATTAGACTATCTGTGTTTTCTTCTGAGTTTTCAGGGGAGCTGTTCCCCTGCTATCCAAGCCACTCCTTTGTACCATTACTGAAGGAAATGACTGAAATAATCTAATTATCTCTGAGGCTTTGCAGTAAGTTTGTGTTTATTCAGTTTACCATTTCAGAGGAATATATGATATTTTAAAAATAAGAATAAAAAGTACTATACATGGCCTATTACTATTTACTATATATCGAGTTCTGTGAGTAATACTTTTCAGAAAATATTTAATTTTTTACAAAATGTTTGTAAATTAGGGCATTACATACTTGATTTTACTCATGCAATACACTCACAGTGACTCACCAAAAGTCAAGTGTCTAGTAAGTGATGGGAACAAACATAACTTGTCTCTCTACCTCTCTAATTCCCCTCTAACTTATTTTAGGGGGCTTCCCAGGTGGTGCAGTAGTAAAGAATCCACCTGCCAATGCAGAAAACACATTAGACATGGGTTCAATCCCTGGGTCAGTAAGATTCCCTGGAGTAGGAAAAGACAACCCACTCCAGTATTCCTGCATGGAAAAATCCACAGACAGAGGAGCCTGGCAGGCTACAGTCCATGGTGTCACAAACAGTCATACACAGCTAAGTGAATGAGCATGCAAACATGCAATTTATTACAGGAATGCCTATTAAAGAAGTTAAAATAATAGCCCTAACAAAAGTGCCTTTCAAGCATACTTACTCCTGTGAAAAAGCATTTCTCTGAGGGATGGTATCTCAGTGTGGTTTTTAATCAAAACCTGTTTTTATTCACATTGACCCAAGTATTTCCTTTTAATGCATTCAAAATGTTTACCCTTTCATAAGAATAAAACTGAACTGAGAATCAATATTCAACATAAGAAAAAATAACAACAAAGCTTACATTGTTCTTACAGCGTTAGTTAAAATTAAGACTCTACCATTTGGAGCTGCTATTAAAATTATGTCAGATTCTAAATTCAATTTTGAAATTGTTTCAAAAACTAATGAGAGTGTAACATTTCGTGTAGAAACAAGCTGTGCTGGGAATGATTACTGTTTAGCTTATGTTTCCCAAAAATAATTAAGAAAACTGCTATTTGGAAAGAGATTAGCTTAGTAGAATGAGAAACCATCAGGAGCAACATTTAAATAAAATTTTTTTCAAATTAATTCAATAATTAATCATACAGCAAATTGATATTCTATTGGAGAATATGTGTTGAACATTATTTGTGGGTCAGTAATACTCCTTTCCTCTCAAAAACCTCTGAAAAGTTTATTGCATTAATATGATCAAATGATGATAACATAATGAATGCATTAGTTGATCAAGTAAAAAATAAATATCTTTTAGTGGAGATATCACAGTCTCTGTGGAAATTTTTCAAGCAATGATACCTTCAGATTTTTATTTATCCACATTAATAGTGCTCAGAATTATAGATTTTGTGGCTCTGGATCAAGATTTGGAAAACCTTCACTTAAATGGCCAGATAGTAAATATTGTCAGCATTGCTGACAATACCATCTTATTGCAGCTACTCAGTTGTCCTCATAGTGTAAAAGTAGCCATGGACAATCCGTAGTAAAATCAGTGTAGCTTGTGTTCCGATAAATCTTTGTATGCAAAACCAAGTGTTCAGCGGACAGTTTTATCTGTGGGTCATAATTCCAAGACCCTGATTTACAACATAGATTATTTTGTAATTTACACTTAGACCTCACAATTCTCTGTTTCTTGACATTGGTCAACAGCGTTAGGTGTGGGGAATCAAGTCTTTTTTAAAAATAAACTCATGTGGTTAGTTTTATATTATATTTTCCCTAGAGAGAAATTGAATATGTGTTTCCCTATTTTCTGATCAAGAAAAGAGATAGGATACAGATAGACAATTCTTCTAAAACGATTATTAATATTTAGGACTTCCCAGCTGGGCTTGTGGTTTTAAAAAAAAACTAAAACACCCACCTGCCAATGCAGGAGACATAAGAGACACAGCTTCAGTCCCTGGGTGGAGAAGATCCCCTGGAGAAGGAAATGGCAACCCACTCCAGTACTCTTGCCTGGAAAATCCAATGGACAGAGGAGCCTGGTGGGCTAAAGTCCATGGAGTTGCAAAGAGTTGGATGTGACTGAGCGACTTCCCTTTCACTTTTCACTTTCATGCATTAGAGAAGGAAATGGCAACCCACTCCAGTGTTCTTGCCTGGAGAATCCCAGGGACGGGAGTGCCTGGTGGGCTGCCATCTCTGGGGTCGAACAGAGTCAGACATGACTGAAGCGACTTAGCAGCAGCAGTCTTTATTTAAAATTCTGATATTCTATCTATTAAGGATTTTTACTTTATTTATTTTTAAATTTATTATTTTTTTTAACTTTACAATATTGTATTGGTTTTGCCATACATTGACATGAATCCACCACAGGGGTACATGTGTTCTCCATCCTGAACACCCCTCCCCTCTCCCTCCCCATCCCATCCCTTTGGGTCATCCCAGTGCACCAGCCCTGAGCACCCTGTATCATGCACCTTTATTTTTAATATATCCAGTTAAAATACTATGTATCTTGTAAATTCCCTGGTGGTCTGGTAATTAAGACTCAGCACTTTCACTGCTGAGGCCAGGGTTCAATCCTTGGTCAGGGAACTAAGATGCTGCAAGCTGTGAGGCCAAAATATATATATATATGTGTGTGTGTGTGTGTGTGTGTGTGTGTGTGTGTGTGTTTGTGTGTGTATGTGTGTTGTGTATCTTGATTAGTCAGTTTTTTGCTTCGTGCTTTCATTGATGCCAGAGACACCTCACTCACCTTCTCTAGTACCTTAGATATCAAAGAGCGTCTTCTTTCACCACCAAAGTCACACAAAGATTTTTGTGTACAAACTCCCTTTTCAGATTCTTATATAAATTCCCTCCAAAGGACATAAAACCATGCTGCTAAGTCACTTCAGTCATGTTCGACTCTTAGCGACCCCATGGACTGCAGCCTATTAGGCTCCTCCGTCCATGGGATTTTCCAGGCAAGAGTACTGCAGTGGGTTGCCAGCTCCTCTGAATCGTCTTTCCTACTTCAGTATGAATCCTTCCACCAAAATCTCCCACCCAAATCCTTTACCGTCTCTTTCTGATCATCAAGTTTCCTCTAACCTAACCAATCATGTCAATGTAAAGTTTTTCCTGGAAGTCATTGCAATATATTTTTATAATCCACTATGAATTCCTGGCTATGCTTATATAAATCCATGAAGTATCAAAGGTATGTAAAGAAGAGGAACTTGTTTTTAAGATTCAATTTATTTCAAGTCACCTGTCTTGACATTGTTAATGTTGTTGACTGTCGGTCACTAATGGCTCTAACATTTCCAGCGGGACAATGAATCCTCTGGCATTGTCTTCCTTGGATGATTTTAAGCCATTTCCACAAAGGGCTAATAAGCCAATCATTTCTTTCGCTCAAAGAAACTGCAGAGTGGAATAAAAAAGGAGCAAAGTGGTGTTTTCGTCTCTGTTGTGAATACACTCAGGGAGAGAATCACAGGTGGGACTCGGGTGCAATAAGAAAACTATGGAAAAAGACTGGATTTAGAAAAAAATGCAGAAAAAATATGCCCATCTAAACCAAATAAACATCTATTTCAACTTACTTATTTTTAACTTATCTAACAAGCTTCAGACAGGTGACACAATTCACAGGAAATTAAATTCAAACACTGAAGAAAATCCAAAGATAAATTGAGAATATTCAAGAAGCTCATTTTAAAATGACAAATCATGGCAAAATATAGATGTGCATTAGAAAGCATGTCATAATATCAAATACATAAATGAAATTTCACAAAGACAAAGAGATGTTTCAGAAAGAGAATTGATTGGTGAGGCACAGAAGTTTTCTGTGGAAGGTGGAGGGGATTTGGCATTGCAGGAAAAGGAGATGATACTGTGTGCTGGTTTGACAAATATCTGCATATGAACTATTTTCAGCAGGCTTTCAAAGACCAGAGAAAGCTTTGAAGCAAGTCTGTGTTGAATTAGAACTCAACATGTGGAACATTCTGAGAGAGAAAAGTTCACTATAATTTAGTAAATTATTTATAATTGGTTCAAATTAGTACTTTAGTATACATATTGTTGGATACCTGTGCATACAATTATTCACTTCAAAACATGAATTTCCCTGCAACTGCCAATTGTTACAAAAGACTCCTGCTGATTATCCTAAAAAACTCAGTTGGAATTTGGCCAGACCTATGTATTCAAAGTAAGGTAGAAAATTAAAGTTATTATGTGGACGATATAATGGAAACAGAATCATCTGAACCATTCAGAGGACTAAGCAACCCTATAACACTGGACATCCGTTTTCCTCTTATTTCATCCGTATTCACCATAGATTCTCAAAACAACTAGCCCCAAGGCTTGAAATGTAAGTCAGGAGCTTTATTCTGAGATGATACCAGTTCCAAAGTTATAAAGGCAGTCATCCTAGTGGTAACATGCTAATCACTGAAGAGGCTCAAGAAGACAGGGATTATCTGGATTTTCCATGCTTTTAAGAAAGCAAATATAAAGCTAAACAAAGTGTGTTTGGAAATAGGCACTAGATTGCTGCTCCATGTGGATCTGAGGAGTTAGTGTGGCATCACTAACTGTGGAAAATTCTGAAAGAGACAGGAATACCAGACCACTGGACCTGCCTCTTAAGAAATCTGTATGCAGGTCAGGAAGCAATAGTTAGAACTGGAAATGGAACTAAAGACTGGCTCCAAATAGGAAAAGGAGTACGTCAAGGCTGTAATATAGTCACCCTGCTTATTTAACTTATATGCAGGGTACATCATGAGAAATGCTGGGCTGGATGAAACTCAAGTTGAAATCAAGATTGCTGGGAGATATATCAATAATCTCAGATATGCAGATGACACCACCCTTATGGCAGAAAGTGAAGAAGAACTAAAGAGCCTCTTGATGAAAGTGAAAGAGGAGAGTGAAAAAGTTGACTTGAAGCTCAACATTCAGAAAACTAAGATCATGGCATCCAGTCCCATCACTTCATGGCAAATAGATGGGGAAACAGTGGAAACAGTGTCAGACTTTATTTGGCGGGGCTCCCAAATCACTGCAGATGGTGATTGCAGCCATGAAATAAAAAAGATGCTTACTCCTTGGAAGGAAAGTTGTGACCAACCTAGACAGCATTTTAAAAAGCAGAGACATTACTTTGTCAACAAAGGTCCATCTAGTCAAAGCTATTGTTTTTCCAGTAGTCATGTATGGATGTGAGAGTTGGACAATAAAGAAAGCTGAATACTGAAGATAATAGATGAAGACAGGCTATATGGGAAATAGATGATAGACAGACAGAGACTGGAAAAGGAAAGGGCAACCAACTCCAGTATTCTTGCCTGGAAAATCCTATGGACAGAGGAGCCTGGCATGCCATAGTCCATAGGGTCAGAAGAGTCAGACACAACTTAGCTACTAAACCAGACAGATAGATAGATAGATAATAGGTAATCAAGGAATAATTTATCTTTTTACATTTTCATACCCTTTAAAACACGAAATTTTTCTGCTTCAAAAAAGAAGCTTTTTTCTGTGTACAAGGATAAAATTGTTCCTTATCAGAATTTAACTTGAGGAACTCTTAAAGAATGATAGTCGTCTAGTGAAAAATCTCGTATTCTCTCTCTCTCTCAATAAAATTATCTCCTGCAGCATATTTACTGCTGATGCAAACACACTACTCTAGCTGAATTATCTCCTCAGTTCCATTTTCAATGCCATCATCATAGCTCAGCCTCAACATTTTCTCCTTTATTGCTTTAATGATGTCTATATTCAAGTACTATATTTGGTCTCTTAAATAAACCTCAGCTATTGAACTTCCCTGGTGGCTGATTGTAAAGAATCTGCCTTGCCACACAGAAGATGTGGGTTTGATCCATGGGTCAGGAAGATCCCTTGGTGAAGGAAGGCTGGCAGGCAATAGTCCACGGGGTTACAAGAGTCAGACAGGATTTAGCGGCTAAAACAAGAAACCATAACTGGAGTAACACAAAACCCCAAAGCCCGCATCTTTCTTCCACTCAAGCCTAGTAAGATAGATAAAAAGCTTTCATCTTTGTGTTTAAGACCCTCAAAATTGGGTCCTAGTGTGCCTCCTGAATGCTTCATTGTGTGCAGATGCCACTGGTAAGGATTCTGTACTATCTAATCTGTCAGTGTGTTTTTTTTTATTTCAGGCACAGCCATTTTCATCTTTAGTACTTTGATTTTGGACTTTGTAAAGTCTTTAATATCTCTACTTAGCATGCTCACCTTAGTTCTGTCTTTTTCAACAAATAGAATACAATTATAACAATTTGACATCCTTCTCTACTGGTTCAATTATCCATGTTATTTCTGAGTAGGTTTTGAGTGAATAATCTGCCTCTTCATAATGCCTTGTCCATTAATCCTCTTTTGCATGTCTGATAATGTTTGACTAGATGCCAGACATGCTGAATTTGACCTTGCTTGATAATTTTGAATTTCTAAAAAAATTCTGTGCTTTGTTTTGGGTTTCCATTATTTGGAAATAGCTTGCTTTGGTGGGGCTGGGGGATGAAGTGTGGTTCTCTCCTTTAAGCTTTCAGGCAAGACCGGAGCAGTATATAGCCTCAGACTAATTCTGTTCCACCAATAAGATAGAATTCCTCTGAGTACCTTAGCCAATGTTTTGAGAATGTGAAGTTTTCCACTTTGACTGTGGAGAACAGGTGATATTCACAGCCTTGTTTAACCTCTGTTCTCTCCTATTCTTTCTAACCTCATCCAGGAATTAATCAATACTCAGCTAAATTCTCGAAGGGACACTCTCTAGGTCTGAATCTCTCTGTTTGTGTTGGCTATTCTCTGCTCTGAGAACTCTAGCTGCCTTGGCTTTCCTAGACTTCTATATCCCTACTTTCAAGTCAGCAGGACTACCAGGCTTGGCCTAGAACTCCCATCCCAGAGCTATCACCTGTAATTTTTCTCCAGGCAATGATCTGGGGTAACAATAAGGCTCGCATTATTTGCTTACCGTTCTCAAAGATAACTATCCTTGTTGCCTGATGCTCAATGATTTGAAAGCTGTCATTTCATATATTTTTTCAGTATAAAATAAAAAATTTTTTTTTTCAGCAGGGCAGGGGGGTCGTAAATCTAGTCTCATGTTATTCCATCTTCTAAAGTGAAAATCTTAAGTTTTTATCATAGTGGTGGTGAACTGTCCTCAACTTAATCAGTCTATAAGTAAATCCACAATTATTTTGACAACAAGGTAAACATTTGGGCTTCAGTTTTATTCTTACCTTGGTCTTATCCTTGAGACAAAATGTCAAGGCTGTTGGTTCTTCCAGAGAAGTGTTGCCCACTTTCTTTCAGCTGATACTATTCTATGTTATGTATGCATGTGAGAGTTGGACTTTGAAGAAAGCTGAGCGCTGAAGAATTGATGCTTTTGAACTGTGGTGTTGGAGAAGACTCCTGAGAGTCCCTTGGACTGCAAGGGGATCCAACCAGTCCTTCCTAAAGGAGATCGGCCCTGGGTGTTCATTGGAAGGACTGATGCTAAAGCTTGAACTCCAGTACTTTGGCCACCTCTTGTGAAGAGCTGACTCATTGGCAAAGACTCTGATTCTGGAAGGGATTGGGGGCAGAAGGAGAAGGGGATGACAGAGGATGAGATGGCTGGATGGCACCACTGACTCGATGGACATGAGTTTGGGTGAACTCTGGGAGTTGGTGATGGACATGGAGGCCTGGCGTGCTGCGATTCATGGGATCGCAAAGAGTTGGACACGACTGAGCAACTGAACTGAACTGAACTGAACTGAATTCCGTGTTAAGAGAAAATTATAGAATTTCACTAGTGTATTTTAAGTTTGCTCTTCCTATTGTAACTTTAAAGCACTTTTGGCAAACTACTGCTTAAATTTTCTGGTGTACTCTGCATTTACTTCAGCATGTGAATGATTTGGGATTGGTATAAAGAACACCTGGGTTCTTACCCTATCTCTGCTTAAAAAAAAAAAACAGAAAAACAGCAACAAAAGCTGTAGGACACTGGGCAAGTTTCTTTACATCTCAGAACTTCAGTTACTTCTGTAAAATAAAGAAAGGAATAAGATTAGGAGACTTTAACACACCATTATTTTACTGTTATAATGCTGCATTTGCTTTAGTTTCAAGAGGTTTTTGAGTATCAAAACTTTTAGGAACAATTCTGTGTCCAATTTTTAAGTATAACCCTGTCCAAGTTTTGTTGATTAGATTTCTATTCATTTCTTTTAGTTTTAAGAACAGGCACCTAGGGCAACAGCCATGTTGAAGCAGCTTATCACCACACACTAGACTGACATGCCTGAACACACTAATGATGTGTCAAATTGCAAATAGACAACATCATTCTCTTTAGAACCCATTTTTTACTGAACTTGCAATGGTGAGAGCACATTAAAACTATTAAGTAGATGCACTTTAAAAATAAAACGTCATGAAAATTTTGAATGGACTGTATTTTTCTCTAAATAAGTTACTAAATTTGCTTCTTTAAAAGGGAGTTTTTAATTTTCAGTACTCTGTGTAAGTTATCTGTTACCTGAGCACTTTTAGAGCACTGTTCTAAAGCATTCAATACTTGTTCTAATATTTGAACTGGACTAAAATGGACTATCATTTTAAAATTTTATGTCCTTCAGATTGCAAACAAAACATCCCCAAACAAAATATCAATAACCTCAGATATGCAGATGACACCACCCTTATGGCAGAAAGCGAAGAGGAACTAAAAAGCCTCTTGATGAAAGTGAAAGAGGAGAGTGAAAAAGTTGGTTTAAAGCTCAACATTCAGGAAATGAAGATCACGGCATCTGGTCCCATCATTTCATGGGAAATAGATGGGCAAACAGTGGAAACAGTGTCAGACTTTATTCTATTGGGCTCCAAAATCACTGCAGATGGTGATGGCAGCCATGATATTAAAAGATGCTTACTCCTTGGAAGGAAAGTTATGACCAACCTAGATAACATATTAAAAAAGCAGAGACATTACTTTGGCAACAAAGGTCCATCTAGTCAAGACTATGGTTTTTCCAGTGGTCATGTATAGATAATAGAGTTGGACTGTGAAGAAAGCTGAGCACTGAAGAATTGATGCTTTTGATCTGTGATGTAGGAAAAGACTCTTGAGAGTCCCTTGGACTGAAAGGAGATCCAACCAGTCCATTCTAGAGGAGATCAGCCCTGGAATTTCTTTGGAAGGACTGATGCTAAAGCTGAAAGTCCAATACTTTGGCCACCTCATGCAAAGAGTTGACTCATTGGAAAAGATCCTAATGCTGGGAGGGATTGGGGGCAGGAGGAGAAGGGGACAACAGACGATGAGATGGCTGAATGGCTTCACTGACTCTATGGACATGAGTTTGGGTGAACTCCGAAAGTTGGTGATGGACAGGGAAGCCTGGAGTGCTGCGATTCATGGGGTCACAAAGAGTTGGACATGACTGAGTGACTAAACTGAACTAACTGAACTGCACCATCTACCTGAGAAACTGATGATTTGAAGTTAGACAGATGGAGGCAGACGTGGGTGGAGTGGTCAGAGAAAGGCACAATGTCTAAAGACAGCTGAAAGAACATCAGAGATGAAGTTGGTCTCCTTTACCATTTCCCTGACTCCGTTTGTTAACAGCTCCTACTAAGCAAATTATCATCCAAGAATGAAAATAAATAAGACAAGGGCCCCTCCCCTCAAGCAACTTGGTAAAACTGGAGAACCAAAAAAATACAAAACTCAAAAATAATATGGCAATAAGCAATATTTATTGATGGCAGGAAAGTTCTCAAAAAAAAATACATGAGTATAATGTATTAATTCTCCTTGGTATTGAGAAAAGCTTCAGAGAAGTCATATATTTATATTTTACCTTTAGTTAGCACCATCTAGTTCTTAAAGTTTTTCAAAGATAGTATTTTACTTAATTCTTTTCACATTCCTGGAAGGTAGACATTATATAGTCTTTAAAGCTGAAGAGAAATAGATATTAAGAAATATTTATTGATTTGTCCAAAACTATAGAACTAGTAAATGCTACAGCTCAGATTTCCAACACATTGTCCAGTGTGATCAAACACTGTCTTGGAAAATATGACAGGAAGAAATTATATTTACCTTTAAAGAGCACATCTTTTGGAAAATGGAAATTTTTGAAGTGCTTAAAACATTATTTTCTAGAAGAGGTGAAATCAACATTTTGAAAATATTCTCCTATCATTTGTTCATCATCATTGATTTCAAAGGTAAACCATGGCCCAGAAGCTGTCTGGCTTGACAGATTAATGGAGTTGGAATAAATGGTGTTTTGCCTTTGCTATGAAGTACAGGTATTGTAAGTGACATGCCTTTGAAACTGACAAAAATGAAGCTTTAGAAGAAAACATTAGTATCTGAGAGTCCTTTGTCCTCAGAGTCCCTGCGCTGGGTCTGATTCCATTTAATATTTCAATTCCAGGAGGAACAGAAGTCTGGCAGATACTCAAGACTGACAATTTATTGAGTTTCTCACCTGGAGATATCCCTTACAGAGCTCTTTCCTGCTAAAACTTGGAAAGGTAAAAGATTTATTTCAAGAAAGGAGGCTGTGTTCTCAAAATGTGAGGGAGGGAAGATTTAACAAACACATTGTTCATTACAATTTTATAATGATAAAAGTCTTCCAAACAATCCTTTGCACAAACACACACTCTCATCTAACTATGTAAATGAATTCGCAAGACATTTCTCTTGTCCTCTAATCCTTCCAGTCAGTTTGCTGTTGTTAGGACACATTAATTTAAAAATTAGTGAACAATCACTGCTCATCTCTGCATATATAGCGGTAGTCACACTGGGTCTTTGAGTAGTAAGAAAAAAGGAGAGATTGGATAGAAAGTACTTGGGTGTCCATAGTCACACAGACAAATGAAAAATGAATTAGTCAAAGTCAAAGATGGATGTTCAAGCAAGACCCTAGAGGGCGACAACACAAAATTAAAATGGAGATGAAAACACCTATTTTCTGTGCAGAGCAACATAGCACCTTGTTGTTTAAAGCTTGATAAAGCAATCTGAACTGTGGCCTGAGGCAGCAAGAAGGAATTTCAGGTTCAGTTCAGGTCAGATCAGTCGCTCAGTCCTGTCTGACTCTTTGTGACCCCATGAACTGCAGCATGCCACGCTTCCCTGTCCAGCATCAACTCCCAGAATCCACACAAACCTATGTACATCGAATCCGTGATGCCATCCAACCATCTCATCCTCTGTCGTCCCCTTCTCCTGCCCTCAATCTTTTCCAGCATCAGAGTCTTTCAAATGAGTCAGCACTTCACATCAGGTGGCCAAACTATTGAAGTTTCAGCTTCAGCATCAGTGCTTCCAATGAACACCCAGGACTGATCTCCTTTAGGATGGACTGGTTGGATCTCCTTTTAGTCCAAGGGACTCTTAAGAGTCTTTTCCAATGCCACAGTTCAAAAGCATCAATTCTTCAGCACTCAGCTTTCTTTATAGTCCTACTCTCACATCCATACATGACCACTGGAAAAACCATAGCCTTGATTAGAAGAACCTTTGTTGGCAAAGTAATGTCTCTGCTTTTTAATATGCTGTCTAGGTTGGTCATAACTTTTCTTCCAAGGAGTAAGCGTCTTTTAATTTCATGGCTGCCATTACCATCTGCAGTGATTTTGGAGTCCAGAAAAATAAAGTCAGCCACTATTTCCACTGTTTCCCATTCTATTTCCCATGAAGTGATGGGACCGGATGCCATGATCTTCGTTTTCTGAATGTTGAGCTTTAAGCCAACTTTTTCACTCTCCTCTTTCACTTTCATCAAGAGACTTTTTAGCTCCTCTTCACTTTCTGCCATAAGGATGATGTCATCTGCATATCTGAGGTTATTGATATTTCTCCCAGCAATCTTGATTCCAGCTTGTGCTTCATCCAGTCCAGCATTTCTCAGGATGTACTCTGCATATAACTTAAATAAGCAGGGAGACAATATACAGCCTTGACATACTCCTTTTCCTATTTGGAATCAGTCGGTTGTTCCATGCCCAGTTCTAACTGTTGCTTCCTGGCCTGCATACAGATTTCTCAAGAGGCAGGTTAGGTGGTCTGGTATGTCCATCTCTTTCAGAATTTTCCACAGTTTCTTGTGATCCACACCGTCAAAGGCTTTGGCATAGTCAATAAAGCAGAAATAGATATTTTTATGGAATTCTCTTGCTTTGTTGATGATCTAATGGATGTTGGCAATTTGATCTCTGGTTCCTCTGCCTTTTCTAAAACCAGCTTGAACATCTGGAATTTCATGGTTCACATACTGCTGAAGCCTGGCTTGGAGAATTTTAAGCATTACTTCATTAGCATGTGAGATGAATGCAACTGTACTGTAGTTTGAGCACTCTTTGGCATTGCCTTTCTTTGGGATTGGAATGAAAACTGATCTTTTCGAGTCCTGTGACCACTGCTGAGTTTTCCAAATTTGCTGGCATATTGAGTGCATCACTTTCACAGCATCGTCTTTCAGGATTTGAGATAGCTCAACTGGAATGCCATTACCTCCACTAGCTTTGTTCGTAGTGATGCTTTCTAAAGCCCACTCAACTTCATATTCCAGGATGTCTGGCTCTAGATGAGTGATCACACCATCGTGATTATCTGGGTCGTGAAGATCTTTTTTGTACAGTTCTGTGTATTCTTGCCACCTCTTCTTAATATCTTCTGCTTCTGTTAGGTCCAGACCATTTCTGTCCTTTATCGAGCTGATCTTTGCATGAAATGTTCCCTTGGTATCTCTGATTTTCTTGAAGAGATCTCATTCTGGTGTTTTCCTCTATTTCTTTGCATTGATCACTGAGGAAGATTTTTTTATCTCTTCTTGCTATTCTTTGGAACTCTGCATTCAGATGCTTATATCTTTCCTTTTCTCCTTTCCTTTTCACTTCTTTTCTTTTCACAACTATCTGTAAGGCCTCCTAGACAGCCATTTTGCTTCTTTGATATTCTTTTCCATGGGGATGGTCTTGATCCCTGTCTCCTGTACAATGTCACGAACCTCCATCCATAGTTCTTCAGGCACTCTGTCTATCAGATCTAGGCCCTTAAATCTATTTCTCACTTTCACTGTATAATTATAAGGGATTTGATTTAGGTCATACCTGAATGGTCTAGTGGTTTTCTCTACTTTCTTCAATTTAAGTCTGAATTTGTCAATAAGGAGTTCATGATCTGAACCACAGTCAGCTCCCAGTCTTGTTTTGCTGACTGTATAGAGCTTTTCCATCTTTGGCTACAAAGAATATAATCAGTCTGATTTCGGTGTCAACCATCTGCTGATGTCCATGTGTAGTCTTCTCTTGTGTTGTTGGAAGAGGATTATTTCATGTTCAGTTCAGTTCAGTTCAGTCGCTCAGTTGTGTCTGACTCTTTGCGACCCCATGAATCACAGCATGCCAGGCCTCCCTGTCCATCACCATCTTCTGGAGTTCACTCAGACTCACGTCCATCAAGTCCGTGATGCCACCCAGCCATCTCATCCTGGGTCGTCCCCTTCTCCTCCTGCCCCCAATCCCTCCCACCATCAGAGTCTTTTCCAATGAGTCAACTCTTCCCATGAGACGGCCAAAGTACTGGAGCTTCAGCTTCAGCATCAGTCCTTCCAAAGAAATCCCAGGGTTGATCTCCTTCAGAATGGACTGGTTGGATCTCCTTTCAGTCCAAGGGACTCTCAAGAATCTTCTCCAACACCACAGTTCAAAAGCATCAATTCTTTGGCACTCAGCCTTCTTCACAGTCCAACTCTCACATCCATACATGACCACTGGAAAACCATAGCCTTAACTAGACGGACCTTAGTCGGCAAAGTAATGTCTCTGCTTTTGAATATACTATCTAGGTTGGTCATAACTTTTCTTCCAAGGAGTAAGCGTCTTTTAATTTCATGGCTGCAATCACCATCTGCAGTGATTTTGGAGCCCAAAAAAATAAAGTCTGACATTGTTTCCACTGTTTCCCATCTATTTCCCATGAAGTGATGGGACCGGATGCCATGATATTCTTTTTCTGAATGTTGAGCTTTAGGCCAACTTTTCACTCTCCTCTTTCACTTTCATCAAGAGGCTTTTTAGTTCCTCTTCACTTTCTGCCATAAGGGTGGTGTCATCTGCATATCTGAGGTTATTGATATTTCTCCTGGCAATCTTGATTCCAGCTTGTGTTTCTTCCAACCCAGGGTTTCTCATGATGTACTCTGCATATAAGTTAAATAAGCAGGGTGACAATATACAGCCTTGACGTACTCCTTTTCCTATTTGGAACCAGTCTGTTGTTCCATGTCCAGTTCTAACTGCTGCTTCCAGACCTATATATGGATTTCTCAAGAGGCAGGTCAGGTGGTCTGATATTCCCATCTCTTTCAGAATTTTCCACAGTTTATTGTGATCCTAATGTTAGCTTATATCTTATATTTATTTTAACTTCTTTCAAAAGGGTGAGTAGATTTTCGTTTTTCTCATCATGGTGAGGGGGCATATTTTTCTTACTATATTTTTTCATATGTAAAATCATCCCTTTCCAGCTTATTAAACCCATGTTGGTTAATCATCAAATATTTGAGTTTCAGCTATATAACAAACAACATAAGGCAAACTTATGCAGAAATCACTTACAAACCTTTCTCCACTATTTAAATCAGTTCACCCAAATAAAATTAAATTAATGACATTCCTTTTTCTTTTTAAAATAAGCTTTTAATTTCTCTGTAAAGTCATCAAAACAGGTTTTGCCTGTTCACATCCTATTCCTTTTTTCTTGTGGGAGTCCCCAGTTTCATCCATTCTTGCACCATTCAGCTCTGGGAACAGACAACTCCACACTATCTACAAAGGCATGCCAACCAGAGTGAAGCCCAAAACTTAGAGTAAAACGCCTTGAGCATAGATAGTCTTTCTTCATGGAAAAGACAGTCACAGAAGCTGCTGGCAGTCATGTGCTTTCCAAAACACGAGTGCTGGAGGGTCTGGGAACAAAGCCAGCATGGAAGCAGTACAACTGACCCCACAGTGGGAGCCCTGGATAAAAGCTCATCTGAAGTTATCCATTCTCTGAAAACATGTAATATATGCCCCTCTCCAAATATCTTTTTTGGACTTTGGCCAGGTGCAGTTGTGGTTTGAGTCCAGCTCCAGCAGTCAGGGAATCAGCCTGAAGGGATGAGGAGTGTCAGCGAAGAATGATGTAGCCTCTGACTCCAGGTATGGGACTACATGTTTATTTCAAGCATCAGGTCTTCTTGTACACTTTGACAAAAGCATTACATTACATCAGTGGTTTTACATTTTCAGCTCCCCCTCACCCAGATTTATTGTCTCCTTGTTGCCCTTCAAACAGAGTTCCTGCTTTGGCGATTCTCTCAGAATCCTGTTTACTTGTGATTACATTGTAACTCATGCTTTATGTCTGGGCTGCATATCACATTCCTCAGTTTATTTCTTTTCTTTCTAAATCCTGCTTGCCCCTTGTATCTTAAGCTCATTATCTCCTAAAAAGGCTTCTGAAAGAACGTCATTCAGTCATGTTCGACTCTTTGCGACCCCGTGGACTGTAGCCTACCAGGCTCCTCTGTCCATGGGATTTTCCAGGCAATAGTACTGGAGTGGATTGCCATTTCCTTCTCCAGCGGATCTTCCCGACCCAGGGATCAAACCCAGGTCTCCCACATTGTAAACAGATGCTTTACCATCTAAGCCATCGGGGAAGTCCTTAAAAAAAGAAGGCTTCTAGCTATTCTTAATTATTCCTAAACCCTAAGCTCAGCAAAATTCCTTTGCCATAAACATTCCCCTCACAAACAGGTCTCAGATAACAATCCTTCCCATGGCCTCAAGCTGTGGCTTATGTGTTCATCCTGGGACATTCTTTGTAAAGATCCTTGAACAAATGTCACTGGTTACTTTATGGATTATTTTCTGGGCACAACTGCAGAAGGCTTTGTGCTTTCTCATGCTTCTCTCAAGAACAATAAGCATCTTAACATTCTTTCCAGCCAATTCAACCAGAGAAAGGAAAGAGCAAGTCAGAATCACAAAACCTAACTCCTTCATCCCGGGACCTTGCCTGTGAGATGAGGAGAGGGGGTTGGGGCCGTGCCTCCATTTTGTCAGTAATGCCTAATGCGGCTCCTGACAGGTTTTGATAATTATTGTTGCTTACTCCAAATATTTCCTAACCAATGTCATCAGAATCAGCTACATAATTGGCAGGGTTGGGTGCAAAATTAAAATGCAGGGCCTCCTCCTCAAAAATTATAAAAAAAGTTCCAGACCTCAACAGCATAATATTAAACCAAAGGTGAGATCCTTTAGGTATAGGGCCCTGTGCAGCTATACTGCTTGCTAGCCTCTGAAGCTGGCTCTGTATAACTTCCTGATAGCTCAGTCAGTAAAGAATCTGCCTGCAATGCAGCAGATCCTGGTTTGATTCCTGTGTCAGGAAGACCCGTTGGAGAAGGGAAAGGCTACCCACTTGAGTATTCTGGCCTGGAGAATTCCATGGACTGTATAGTCCATGGGGTTGCAGACTCAGACACGAATGAGTGACTTTCACTGACTTCACATACATTAATACTTACTCTCTACCTAACGTGTACGTTTTTGTTCCAAAAGGATTAAAATTTGTTTTTACTATAAACCTATAAATAATTTTATGCAATATATGAAGTTGAAACATTATTTAGAAGTAACTTATGGGAAAATTTTTCCATGGAAATCAAATCAGACCTCAAATTTAATTCAATTGCAAATTATATTTGAACATGAGAATAATCCTCTAGCTTTCTAATGCTACCAAAGTTTGCTATTTTTTAGAGATGCTTCCAATGTAAAAATCTCCATTGCCTTGTTGCTTGAAGAAGTCTCAGAAAATCATTTAATAAATTACCTCTGTTTCATCATAAATATTAATGAGTTAATAAATGCTCTGTCATTACAATTATGTGCCACTCATGCTTGCTTGCTAATTGTGGTGACTAAACCTGGTTACGTACACTTGAGGCTATCCAGAATCAGAAACAAGGTCATAATTAATCATTACACAGTTATACACAAAAGAAAAGAGCTATTTCTCTTTGATTTTATAATCACATATTTATCTTTCAAAAATCTGTATCATGTGTTAAATTTAATGTAATATAACAGTACATATTCATGTTGAAAAATTGAAAATAACAGAATATATTTCATATAAAATGTAATTTGAATGTAACCAATGAAAGGGAGATTATGCTGCACACATACCTCTGTAGTCTGCTATTTCTACTTAAATATCTTGAAAAGCTTTCCAAAATAATTAAATGTTATTTACATACCTGATTTCCATAGTTACATGTATTCTTATTGCAATCTTTTTAAAATTTACCAATTGTGCAATCTAATTATTTCACCTTGAAGCTGCTTCTAATTTTTATTATCGATAAATTATGTTATAAAAAAAATCACATGTATCAACTGTATCTGTTACTTCCTTAAAATAAAGCTACATAGAATTACAAAGACTAAAGAATAAGAAGACAAAGAAGCCAGATTACTGACCTCAAATGCTTCTTATACAAAAAGTTTATACATACTTGCTTATGTACATATTAAAAATTTACCTGTTTGGGAAAAATATATGTGTTTAACTCACATTTTTTAAAGTCATTTCAGTCATGTCTGACTCTGTGGGACCCCACAGATGGCAGCCCACCAGGCTCCCCCGTCCCTGGGATTCTCCAAGCAAGAACACTGGAGTGGGTTGCCATTTCCTTCTCCAATGCATCAAAGTGAAAAGTGAAAGTGAAGTTGCTCAGTCGTGTCTGACTCTTAGCGACCCCATGGACTGCAGCCTACCCGGCTCCTCCATCCATGGGATTTTCCAGGCAAGAGTACTGGAGCGGGGTGCCATTGCCTTCTCCTTAACTCACATTACCCACCTCCCCCCAAAAATTCCAATGACATTGTTTTTTTTTAAATATAAATTTACTTATTTCAATTGGAGGCTAATTACTTTACAATATTGTATTGGTTTTACCATATATCAACATGAATCTGCCATGCATGTACACATGTTCGCCATCCTGAATGCCCCTCCCACCTCCCTCCCTACACCATCCCTCTGGGTCATCCCAGTGCACTGGCCCCAAGCATCCTGTATCATGCATCAAACCTGGACCAACACATCATTTCATATATGATATTATACATGTTTCAATGCCATTCTCCCAAGTCATCCCACCCTCTCCCTCTCCCACAGAGTCCAAAAGACTGTTCTATACATCTGTGTTTCTTTTGCTGTCTCGCATACAGGGTTATCATTACCATCTTTCTAAATTCCATATATATACAGTAGTATACTGTACTGGTGTTTTCTTTCTGGCTTACTTCACTCTGTATAATAGGCTCCAGTTTCATCCACCTCATCAGAACTGATTCAAATGTATTCTTTTTAGTGGCTGAGTAATACTCCATTGTGTATATGTACCACAGCTTTCTTATCCATTCATCTGCTGATGGACATCTAGGTGGCTTCCATGTCCTAGCTATTATAAACAGTGCTGCGATGAACATTGGGGTACACGTGTCTCTTTCAATTCTGGTATCCTTGGTGTGTATCCAATGGCATTGTTGATTTAAATGTGTGTGTGTGTGGTTAGTCAGTCAGTTGTGTCTGACTGTTTGTGACCCTATGGACTGTAGCCTGCCAGGCTCCTCTGTCCATGGGATTCTCTAGGCAAGAATACTCGACTGGGTAGCCATTCCCTTCTCCAAGGACTGAACCCAGGTCTCCTGCATTGCATGCAGACTCTTACCATCTGAGCCATCAGGGATGCCCATTTAAATATAAAAAGATAAATAAATGTAACTGATATAGATGATCAGTTGAGCAAGCTCTGAGAGTTGGTGATGGACAGGGGGAGCCTGGCATGCTGCAATCCATGGGGTCGGACATGACTGAACAACTGAACTGATGATGTCTAACAAGTGTTTTGAAATTTTGCTAGAATATGTATGTGATCAAGGGCAAAAATATTGCAAAGCAAAATACAGATAAATAGGTTATGACAAATTAGAATTAAGCATTCTTTCAAAAAATTCATAAATATAAATAAAAGATAAATTAAAAGGTTAAGAATGCTTGTAAAAATTAATGCAAAAATATCTAGCATTTTAATGAAGTGCTCTTACAAATAAATAAGAAGTAAAAGAATAACACCCCAGTAGAAAAGAAGCATTTAATAGGAAGATGAATCCTCCTGTCCACATCAAACTTGTCATCCACTCAGGAGATCTTATCTTGGAATCTGATCCTTTAACCCCAGTCAGGTTTGTAGATGTCTGCAGCTCCAGTCACCATCTTAACTGCAGCTCCATGAGCAACCTTAAGCCAGAGTCTCTGATCCAAACCACTTATATATTAATATATCTTAAGCCACAATACATTCCTGACTTGTAGAATCTGTGCAGGATAATAAATATGTATTGTTTTAAGATGATAAGCCTTTAGGTTACTTGTTACATGGCAATAGATAACCAATCTCTAATAGCTACTCTAGCAAGTATGAATTTTAGAATGTTTTCCTGGTCTGCCAATTTAGAAGGACCTAGTTCTCCACAATATGAGATCATAACACTGATTGTGGTTAGCTATGACCATGAGAGGAAAAACAGACTTAGGATGAAGCAAACACTGGATGGGAGGGTGAGGAGACAGAAACTGGGACTCTGATGACATTGTTGAGCCGTAGAATCAATCAATGGAGAAGGCAATGGCACCCCACTCCAGTACTCTTGCCTGGAACATCCCATGGCTGGAGGAGCCTGGAGGGCTACAGTCCATGGGGTCATTAAGAGTTGGACATGACTGAGTAACTTCACTTTGACTTTTCACTTTCATGCATTGGAGAATGAAATAGCAATCCACTCCAGTGTTCTTGCCTGGAAAATCCCAGGGACGGGGGAGCCTGGTGGGCTGCTGGCTATGGGGTTGCACAGAGTCGGACATGACTGAAGCAACTTAACAGCAGCAGCACAATCAGTCAACACTTACTATAAAATTTCAAGATGTGTGATATAATAAATAACTTTATCTTCATGTCACCATTTTGAGTCATGTTTATCATTATTTGTAGCAAACATCTGCTAGTACAAAACAAAAATTGTCTCACAAAAATGCTTTCATTCCTCTATCCCAATTTTAAGCATTCTCATACAACTGTCCTTGTTGAATATCTCCAAATAATTTAAACACATTACATTCTTTCATATTTCCATACTCTTGCATGGTTTCCACTCTCCCCAGAAAGATTTTCTCTTCTTTTTAATCTTATCTTTTTTAACGATTCAGCTGGAATGTGATCCTATTTGTAACTTTTCCTGGATTCTTTCAGAAGAATTAGGCATTCCCTTCTCTTTGATCACCTGGAATTTTAATCAAGCTAAATTATAATATATATAATATATAATAACTGTATATTAGTATCTCTATGCTCTGTTGCAAGTTCATATCTTTCTGTCTTCCTCTCCTACTCATTTCTGATGGTCTTGACAGCAAGGACAATTTCTTATTAAACTTTCTAGTTCAGGAGTTGAGTGGAGTACTTGAGAGATGGCAGGTGTTCATTAAAAGTTTGTTAAGTTAATTAACTAATTGATCAAAAGTGTTCTACATATGTAAATAGTGTTATTCTAATATAAGATAAAATGCTTAGCAATAATTCTAAATTATAAGAATCTTGGCCCTTAAAGCAGTGATTTTAAAACATTTAGTATCTATAAAAGTTGCTCAAAATTAATGATAAAATACCAGTTCCTAGGATCTACCATCAAAATTCTGATTCAATATTTCTGAACAAAGGATCTAGCACCATGGTCCACACTGACAAGTCTTGCAAACTTGAAAATAAAACTTTGCTTCTGTGTTCTTTCATTTCTTCATTTGTAAAATGGAGATGTTACTTATATTGTTTGATTATATTAACTTGAATGTCAGGAAATCAATAAAATAACATATTAGGCACATAAACATTGAACCTGAAAAACAGGAAATGTTGATATATTTTTCTAGTATTTTAAAAGCAATAGTGTATATGAGGAAGGATACAAATGCTGGAACCAAGTCTCTTGGGTTTGAATCCTGGTTTTGCAATTGTCAGCTGCATATTTTAACCTTTGAGTCTCAGTTCCCTCATATATAAAAAAAGTTGATACTAATAATATCAACCTGAAAGGATTTTCCTAAGGATTAAATGAGTTAATGAATACAAATAATGCCTGTCACATGGTAAGCACTATGTAGTTTTGTTATTCCTATTGTTTTGGAGTTGTTAAAAATCTCCTGTATGATATTTTGTTTTACTCCTCATTATTTTCTTTTTCTCAGGTAAGAAACACAGGAAGCCCCTTCTGAGAGTAGCTCCAGGTCTCATAATTGATGCGTGCTCTCTTTTCCTAAGCCACTCAAAACAACAACAGACTAGAGACCTGAAGTATCCATATTCCTGGCTTCCAAAGTCCTAAAGATGAGAACATTAGAATAGAGTCATTGACAAGCTCATTTCGTCTCCTTGTATGAGGTTATTTGTTCAACTTAAAGTGTCTTATCATTTTGCTATTTTTATAAAAGCTTGAATTCTTATTGAATTGAATGCATTGAATTCTAATGCATGCTCAAAACTCTGAAAAGACACAATGAAGTAACAGAAAAGCAAAAATACAATTTTATAGCTATGAATAAATAAATCCATTCAACTGAAACATTTTTGAAGAATATCAAGTATTTATATTATCATTGAAATTAAGTAAATACACATGTATGAATGAACTAACCAGAAAGCTGTCTAGAGGAAAGGCTTGAACAAGCTTTAGATAGTCAACATCATAGAAGAGCTAGTGCATTTTGACAGTCCTGCTAGATTTCTTGTATACCAGTATCCATGCACTTAAGCAGAAACACACTGTTTTTCAAATATATATAATACAATGTTCAGGGACTGTCATAGACTCTGTGAAAGGAAAAGACATAGAATAGACTATTGGTGATAGACGGATTCATAGATAGACAGATGATAGATTATACATACATACATATATATATATACACTTACCAGCAACTGATGCTTTATAATAAAATATTCTAGGATTCACCTTTTGACAAAATTATGACATATTTATGTGCTTCAGTTACAGTCAGATTTAAACTAAAGAGAGAGTGGGGGGTTAGGGTGATCCAAATGTCAAATAGAGTGGTACTAGTAGAACTATCTTGTCAGAGAGATATAAAGATTTAAAAACCAGCAGCTCTGGATGTCCGGCTTAAAACCCTGTCATTCATGTGTAAGATGGCACTGTATTAGGAATATTTGGTGGGACTATTGGTTTTCATATTAGAATCTGAAATAAGGTGTCATTTTCTACCGAGCTTGAAAGGCACAACATGAAATGGTAGACAAAGCACTGTGCTGAGAGGTGGAAGAGAGGAGTCCCATCTCTCCCAGTTTACCAATAAGTGACCCTAGGAGGCTCATCACTATATCTGAGCTGAAATCATCTACAAAATACCCTATCTGGATGAAGGTGTTGAGCAGGATCAAATTATTTCTTAAGGTCCATTCAAGACTTAATCTCCAGAATTATCATATTAAATATATATTATATATTGCATTATATGTTTTCCTGATAAAAGGAAACACACCAATATCAAAACAAAATTGCATATATTTTCAAATTTATCATTCAAAATATACATGTATAAATATCTCTTCTGTAGATTTTTTGGTACTTCTTACTGCAACTATTGGATTATGCATATCCTTCTCTTACAAAAGTGAGAATCCCTTGAAGACAAGGTAAACATCTTGCTAATCTTTATTTCTTCATGTGCCAGTTATTCAGATATGGCCTCTCAGCTTCAAACTCACCCTCCATGCTCTGCAAGTAGTACAGGAGGTGGGACTCTGCGTGTCACACTTCTTTGCCCTTTGGCTCTCTGTTAGAGAGGAGGTGGGGACAGGGAGAGACAGGGAAGCTTGAGGGGGAGAGTGGACAAATTTTCCCCTAGTTCTTTCTTGCTCCTTTTTTGTTGGCTGAACTTATTAGAATCACCCTAGCAAATTTCTTCAACCGAATGATGGCAATTCATTTTTACTAGCAACAGTTGATTTCAGACTGGAATTTTTCTAACCCTTACAAAACTAGATCCTTAGTGCCTTGTTAGAGATGCTGTACACAGAGCAGGATTCCCTCCTCAGAGGTCAAAGTTTCAACTTGTGTGCCACCTCCAACCTTCTTTATTTCAAAAATTTCAATTCTTTTCTCTAGTCCTTTCAGCCCTAGGAGTCTTAATTTTTACTTCCATAATATCTAAGCCTCCCATTTTTGCTTCTTAGTTCTTTAATATCCACTTTACAATTTTTTATATGAAACTATCTGTACTTAAATAGCTGTGTGATTTCTATCTATTGACTGGACACTAATTGGTGCATGTCAGTACCAAATTCTGCACTTGGAATAAGAGGCAATGATGAATATTAGCTTCTACTGCACCTTCAATAGATTTATTCAATTGCGACAGGTGTGTGCTTTCTTTGCACATGATAAACTCTACATTTTGTCACATAAAGCATTCAACTCCAAGGCACATTTTCAATCTGTGATGCTTCACAAAATTCCTTTGAAAGGTATTTAATGCTGACATTGTATTTTTAATTTATCACAAGCTGTTAAAATACTGTGCCCAATCATCTCTGAGTAAAGGAAAAATACACTGCCATTTCATTGTCATATACCTCAGACTATTTATAGGTTGGAATTAATTAACCATCTGTTCTTGTCATCAACATAATATTTTAAGTGTAGCTGCACTTCTATCAACATTTAAAACTGAGCAGGTTAAAAGCTGACTTACGTGTGCTCTTCCTGTTTTTGTCCAGGAAAAAAAATGAGAGGGAAGTGAATAATAACTGGAGACAAGCTATGGAAGTGCATACACACACACACACACACACACACACACACACACACACACGCACACATACACACACATTTACAGGGACATTCTAGAGCAGAATATGTGGGGAAATAATATTTAAGGCAGCAGAAATAAAAATACAACAACAAAAAATGACAAAATCAGCTGACCCTGGCTAACCCAGCACCTAAAAACATCAGGGATGGCATTATCTTATGGGACATGAACTACTAAGAATCATTTCAGAGTTCACTTCATTCAACTTGTGGGAAAAAAAAATCAGTGTCATTTAAACAGAACAATCTTAGAGAAAGCTCAGTGGTAAACTCGGTGTAAGATTTTTTGGTTTTGCTTTTCTTTTCTTTTTTTTTTTTCATCAGTGACAGAGTTTCTGCTGCCTTTGGTCACACTCTTTTTGTCTCTTTTTTAATCTTTTTCCAACTTAGATGACCTAGTTACTTTAGTTATAGAATAATGGGTTTCTCTGGTAGCTCAACTGATAAAGAATTCAACTGCAGTGCAGGAGACCCCAGCTCAATTCCTGTGTTGGGCAGATCCCAAGGAGAAGGGACTGGATACCCACTCCAGTATTCTGGCCTGGAAAATTCCATGAACTATATAGTCCAGGGGTCACAAGAGTCAGACACAACTGAGTGACTTTCACTTTGACTTTCAATCTCCGCAATGGGACTTTTTCCTTCATGGAAGTTATCTCCCTTCTAGCCAAAATTCTACCTCATTAGTATCAAAAAGACTTTTTCCTAATCTACCTTTGCTGAATTTCAGCTCATCTTTTACTTCACGTGTACCTGCACTGTTTCATTACTATAGACATTTGAGGGTTTTTTCCAAACATTGAATGTTGTCTATTCAGGAGCCTTGGAATATATTTTAGTCTTATCACAAAACAAATTATAATATATCCTGATAATTTCACCATATTTTATGCAGTTCTGTGTATTTTCCCATACATAATACTTCATTTTATGTTATTGACTTTGTGAAGCAGATAAATTATAGAATTTTAGATTAAAAGAGAATATAGAGAAAACCTAGTACAAAGTTTCCATGACTGAAATAGTTAGGTTGTGTTTTTGACTGTAAGTAACAAGTAACAGAAGATCTAATTTTAAATGAATCATATATCTCCTTTCTTTCTCCTTCTCTTTCCATAACATAACAAGAACTGTGAATATAACCTGCTGTTAGAGTTGGTTAATTCATTTACCAATGATATTATCAAAGGACCAGGCATTTTCTCTCTTTGCTCATCATCCTTGTGTAATATACCTGTATTATTAGTCAGGGTTCTCCAAAGAAATGGAAACCAATAGGATGTGCACATATAGAGATGTGTGAGAAGGACGTTTGCTCATATGAAGCTAATAAGCCCCAAATCTGCAGAGATTATATTCCAGTTCAAGCCCAAAGGCCAGAAGCTAACGTAAATCCAGTAAAAGCCAGTGTCTCAGATCAAAGACCATCATGTAGGAGAATTCCCTCCTACTTGGGATCAGTGTTTTGTCCTATTCAGGCCTTCAGTTGATTGAATGAGGGCAACCTGCTTTATGGAGGGCAATCTCTCTACTCAGTCTACTGATTTAAATGCCTCCAAAAACCCTTGTAGAAACACCCAGAATAATTTTTGACCAATTATGTAGGCAGCCACGGCCCAGTCAAGTTGACAAAAAATTAACTATTACAACACCCATGGCATAGGAAAAAGGAGGTAACCTAAAACAGGCTTTAGGCATGAATGTCTCACCTATTTACATCAAAGCCAAAGCAGAAGAGTGTATATCCTTTTCCCATGGCCCATTTCAACAGCAATAAATCTTCTAAATAAGTTATGTTCATCTTTTATATGATATATTGTTATCATGTGTCCTTTACTGAACCAATTATCACCAAGGGGACTGGAATTCATATGATCATCTTAGAAAAATCAAGCTGAAGCCGTTGGTTGCCCAGGATCAAATGAATACTGGGGTTGCATTTTCAAGAAACTTGTCAAGAAAAATGACTGCTGTGTAGGCATTAAATGACACCCGACTCTTTGACAAAAGCAAGATCTTCATTTTTCTATCATGTTTATTATGTATGTATGGACTCTCTGTTATAATTGTTATTTGCAGTAACTTTAAAGTCATTAAAGTTTTTCTATAGTGACTTTAACATGAATTATTTAAACTATATCATCTCCTACAAGTAGTGTCTCCAGGTAAATATGCTTCAGTTCAGTTCAGTTCAGTTGCTCTGCTGTGTCTGACTCTTTGCGACCCCATGAATTGCAGCACGCCAGGCCTCCCTGTCCATCACCAACTCCCTGACTTCACTCAAACTCATGTCCATCGAATCTGTGATGCCATCCAGCCATCTTATCCTCCGTCATCCCTTCTCCTCCTGCCCACAATCCCTCCCAGCATCAGGGTCTTTTCCAATGAGTTAACTCTTTGCATGAAGTGGCCAAAGTATTGGAGTTTCAGCTTTAGCATCAGTCTTTCCAAAGAACACCCAGAACTGATCTCCTTTAGGATGGACTGGGTAGATTTCCTTGTAGTCCAAGGGACTCTCAAGAGTCTTCTACAACACCACAGTTCAAAAGCATCAATACTTCGGTGCTCAGCTTTCATCACAGTCCAACTCTCACATCCAAACATAACCACTGGAAAAACTATAGCTTTGACTAGATGGACCTTTGTTGCCAAAGTAATATCTCTGCTTTTCAATATGCTATCTAGGTTGGTCATAACTTAGCTTCCGAGGAGTAAGTGTCTTTTAATTTCATGGCTGCAGTCACCATCTGCAGTGATTTGGGAGCCCCAAAATAAAGTCTGACACTGTTTCCATTGTTTCCCATCTATTTCCCATGAAGTGACGGGACCAGATGCCATGATCTTCATTTTCTGAATGTTGAGCTTTAGGCCAACTTTTCGCTCTCCTCTTTCACTGTCATCAAGAGGCTTTTAGCTCCTCTTCACTTTCTGCCATAAGGGTGGTGTCATCTGCATATCTGAGGTTATTGATATCTCTCCCAGAAATCTTGATTCCAGCTTGTTCTTCTTCCAGCCCAGCGTTTCTCATGATGTACTCTGCATAGAAGTTAAATAAGCAGGGTGACAATATACAGCCTTGATGTACTCCTTTTCCTATTTGGAACCAGTCTGTTTTTCCATGCCAGTTCTAACTATTGCTTCCTGACTTGCATATAGGTTTCTCAAGAGGCAGGTAAGGTGGTCTGGTATTCCCATCTCTTTCAGAATTTTCCACAGTTTATTGTGATCCACACAGTCAAAGGCTTTGGCTTAGTAGCTATATAAACCATACTTGAACATTTCTAAGAGTTAATGTTTTCATTTTATTTTGTTAAGCAATTCTAATTATTAAGCAAGTCATCTTTATGTTCCCCCATAAATCAAAGCAATATGTTACATGTCTCCCATATATGTGTCCCCTATAACTTACAACTGATAGTCTTTCACTGCCTGCTGGGAAAGCATAGGAAGTTCCTCATGTTCTCTGTATATGACTATGTCCCTTCACAACTGAGGCCAAAAGAGAACAAGTAGATTGCTAAAGATCACAAAACTATTTAGTAGAAGCACTGAAACAACTCCTTTGTCCTACTCAGTATGTCATTCTGCTTTTTATGTACTTGATAGAGGCACTCATTTTCCTTCAATACTTTAACTCGTGTCTGTTGAATTACCCTACAATTTCAAGTTTTCAAAGAGAGCATGTGATATTAAATAAGAAATTATGGCTAAATTATCTTCTGTGGGACCCATACTGTATGTTTGGGCAGAAATTTCTTTTGAAGATGCTGAAAGTATAATTCGCATCTCTCCTCTCGCTGTACTACAAACTATAATTTAGTTTCTCCACTGGTTGCTTTTGCTCTGAGCTTAGATTAGGTGAAAGCAATAAGTGGAAAGGGCATAGCTGGATCCTACTCATATGAAAGGGAAGCTGAGAAACAGGAGAGCACCAGCCACCAGGAAGGGCCCCCAGAAATGACTCTTGAATCTAGTGAAACAGACTTGGGGTCCTGTGCAAAGCTGTCCATGTTTCACTGCATTCCAGCAAGAGAGCATGCTATTTGTTCTAATGTTTCTCCACTGCCTAAAAGTATAGCTATTCATTATCAGACACCAATAGATTATTGTAATGCGCTAATTTTGCTAACTGGCAAGAGTTTATGTTTTAAATTTGATATGATTAGGTCCATCTAGTCAAGGCTATGGTTTTTCCAGTGGTCAGGTATGGGTGTGAAAGTTGGACTGTGAAGAAGCTGAGCACCGAAGAATTGATGCTTTTGAACTGTGGTGTTGGAGAAGACTCTTGAGAGTCCCTTGGACTGCAAGGAGATCCAACAGTCCATTCTGAAGGAGATCAGGCCTGGGATTTCTTTGGAAGGAATGATGCTAAAGCTGAAACTCCAGTACTTTGGCCACCTCATGCGAAGAGTTGACTCATTGGAAAAGACCCTGATTCTGGAAGGGATTGAGGGCAGGAGGAGAAGGGGATGACAGAGGATGAGATGGCTGGATGGCATCAATGACTCAATGGACATGAGTTTGGGTGAACTTGGGTGAACATGAGTTGGTGATGGACAGGGAGGCCTGGCATGCTGCGGTTCAGGGGGTCGCAAAGAGTCGGACACGACTGAGCAACTGAACTGAACTGAACTGAAGATGTATTCTGAATTCTTAAACAATTTTCCCTGACAAGCCTAGAGAAAAATATGCTTTTAAAGCCTCAAAGTACAGGAAGATGGATTCTCAAGAAGCGAGTCAGCATTCAAAGGACTGTTTCATTTTCATCACAGTTAGTCATTCAGTGAACCCTTCCACATGATCACATTGTTTAGACCTAAGGAACGGGACACAAGCAGCAAAATCATTTCATTCCCCCCCATTCGTTTTGATTAGTAATCCCTCATTGCTTATACTACCCAATTTCTAGTGGTGCAGTATAGAAAGGCATGCACTGCAAGATCTCATTATAAAGCAAGTGAAGTGAAGTCGCTCAGTCGTCTCTGACTCTTTGCGACCCCGTGGACTGTAGCCCACCAGGCACTTCCATCCATACAGGGAATTTTCTAGGCGAGTACTGGAGTGGGTTGCCATTTCCTTCTCCAGGGATCTTCCCAACCGGGGATCGAACCGGTTCCCCTCATTGCTGGCAGACTCTTTACCAGGGAATCCCTCATTATCAAGCATGTACACTGCAAATGGCTAAGGACTTGCTTTTGAAATAATGAAAATGCACTGGAATTACATAGTGGTGATGACTGCACAACTTCGTAACATACAATCAGTGAATGGTAAAATTATCATCATCGTCATACAACTTACAGGCTGTGTCTGATCATTCAGGAACAACTTTTCCCTTTACCATCCCTTAACCCCCATTTGTTAATCCATGTATTTCTCTGTGTCAGACTAAAAATTACTGACATCTACTTATGCATCCATTCAACAAATCCTTTAACTTGCGTGTTTCTATACTACACATTTTCTGTTCTCTTGTTCAGTTTCTTTTCTTTGAAGAATGGCCACTCTCCTAATTCATATAGTTCAGGTGAACTGTTATATATAATGTAACACCAAACCCTAACAGTGGGTGTAAATTTAGAACCTGACCCTGGCCACTCACTTTCTTCACGGGATTTACTCTAAAAATCTTTGGAAGGGGAAAGCCTCTCTGTTTTTTAAGTCATAAAGATGATGTAAATTCAAGGCTATTGGCAGTTATCTTATAATTTCTAAGGAGAGTCTGACCTTGGGTAAATTTAAGCAAAGACAAACAAATCCAGGAGATATAGACAGACAAAGATAGAGATGGAGAAAGAGATGAAAGAGTGAGAATGTACAAAATAGTCTGAAAGCCTGGGTCTTCTTGGTAAGAAGATAGATTCTCTTTCTCCCCTTGGATTTCTGAAGGATATGTGCTAATACACCTTTCCCCATCCTTCACACACATTTCCTTATCCCAGGTCAGTTTTACTTTACTTCTCTTATTTGGAAATAAAAACATCCACATTAAAAAACATGTTTTTTGTTTTGTTTTGTTTTAAAAACAAAAAACATTCTTGTTTTTAAAAGAACGTAAAGACTAAATGATAGAAATAGGCTTATAAACAGATACATATGAATAAAGTACTAAAAAGCTAAAAATCTGAATTAGGTATTTGGGGGAAGAGTAGAGAAGTTATGTTCAATTATAGCTTAAACGGTGAGGGAACACTTGAAACAAGATATTACACTAAGGCTGATTCTTAAAGTATAAATAGAAATTTATCAGGAGAACTAGCTCAGAAAAATGTAACAGAGTCCATAAAAAGGGACAAGCATGAGAAAATCCAATGACCATAGAATATCATTAGGCATAGTAAATCAAAATAAGATAAAATAGCTAATTACAATTTGGCAAAGAAACCATGCTTGAGTGTGGCTGGAGACAATGGTAAGGTTTATGGAAGCCAGATTATATAGGTCCTCATTTACTACATTAAGATATAGGAAACCAATACAGAATTTTAGACAGAGAAGTGACCCTATAACATGTTCCAATACATTGGATGTTGTGAAACTTAAGGCAAGGAGAACAGTTTTCAAAAGTTTCAATCATAGAGAAGAAAGGAAGGCCACAGATTAGGAAGTGATGGAAGAAATGGGGGAGAAAGACAAATTTCACAGTAAGTCTACTCTTTTCCTGCCTGTCTATTAGTCTCTGACTCTGGACTTCCAATTTTCGGCAGTATCAGTAAATCGGGCCTCTATATTGACCTCTTGGGACTCCATACTACTTCATCCCTCCCTATTCTGACCCAATATCTGACACGTCCACCCATATCCTAGTGTGACTGGAAAGACCAAGTTCAGAGAAAATCATGTATATCAAAAAAGGTAGCAGGCCCTTTGCAAAATATTTAATAATATTTACAAGGTCACCAACCACCACTCTGAGATACCGATCACTCTCTATGGCTTATGCTCCGCATCTTTGCCTCTGATGGTATCATATTGCTGCAGTGAGATGGCTCATTTGCAAAGCCCTACTCTATGACTGATAGCCTCTGGAGTAGAGGATTCTGAGTGCTTTTTAAATGGCTCTTCAGAAGTAGGGCTGCTACTTCATGGAAACATGATCTTGTAGCAAAGTGCATCGAGAACAGGGTGGTGAAGGTACTGAAAAGGAATTTGCTTCTGCTGAGCCCTGACCTCTGTTTGTTTCAGGATACACCCATTGGATGATGGTACTTGAGACTATCGCTACAGGTAAGCATGTAGAGTGTATTAAGGTCAATGGGTTTTACATAATCTTAATGTGAATTGCATTATTCTTACCAAGGTGCAAATACTAAAATGGGGAACTAATTATCAACAAATAATCATGGAAACATCATGTTTCTTGGAAAGATCTGGATTCAAATATTGATTCAGGCATCTAGCAGTTACATAACTTTGAATGAGTTACAGGCAGAGGTAGGGCTGTTGGCAGCTTCCTTTGCCACTGTATCTGTTCCTAAGATACCTTCTAATCCATGTGCTGGAAACTTCCACTGAGGATTTAGGTCATCTGTTTATAGAGGAATATAGCTTCACTCTGGAAAACTAATATATTCTTATGTTCCTGTGCAGGTAATTTGCTGGGAAAGGAAAAAAAAACAGGCAGTTAATATAAACTCACAGGAATAGAGGGTTTCTTGTTGTTCCTGGTGAGCCTGGATGAGACATTAGGTATAAACAGCACACAGATGTCCCTGATAACACTGCCACCACTCTAAAGCCACCCACTGTACTTTTGTAAAAATAAATCAAAACACATTACATAATGGTCTTGGGTTTAAAGGTTATTTTCATAGATGTTTGATGGTGAAACAATAATATTAATAAAATGAGCCATATAACTGGCAGCTCCTTAGCATGGAAACACCAGTACATCCTGTAGGCAGAGCAATAAAGAGGCCAAAAAGATGAAATGCTGAAATCAAAAAATTATTGGGGTAATTGGCTCTGTCTGTGCTGTTTCTTACTGTATTGGTGTTATTGAACAGCACCCACAGTCAAGCAATACATTTCCCTAAGGCGAAACCAAATTAAAAAATGATAAGCAAATTAAAACAATGATCTTGAAACAAGGCTGGAGTCCTTCAGTGTCTCAGAAATCTATGGTCACTGGGCTAGCATTCTTTGGTCTCCAGAAAAATTGTCTGCTTTACCTTTAATGTGTCCAAATGTATATTCCCTGTAAAATGCAACAAAATATGTCAGCAGAATTATCAGCCAACTCTCTCTGCTTTAAAGCAGCATCTAATCCCTTAGGTTCATAATTGAAGTGGATCAAAACAGGTCCTTTATGACTGAAAATTTCATGCATATAGGTTTTCTGAATAGCCTGTTTTATATTAAAATTTTATTCCTCTAAATATCCTTAAAATCCTCTATCCTGGCGTTAGGAAATAAATCTTTGATAATATCAGTATGAGGTAAAACCTTCTAGGCTGACATACTGTTGAACAGTATACGATAGAACAGGAAGAGCTCAAAGATACTTGGGTGGTTTTGAGGCCTGATGTAGAGAAGGGACACATTTGGAGAGATAATAGCAAAGAATAATTCATATTTTTAAGCATTATACTTAAAGGAGAATATTGGGTAAAACAGTGTTGCCAAAATTTGAAAAATTATCTAGCCTGTTTCTAGGCTGTTTTGCCCATCTTCCTGCTCTGTGTGTCCCCACGTTATGCAGCATGCATTTGGCAGGAAGAAACCAGCAGCTACATCCTCCTCCTAACAAATTCCATTGCATTCCTTGTGATAGATTTATATGGAAACACTATAAAAATTCAGCATAATATGGGCATCATCCATGTACAAATTCCCATATCAGTCAATCACACCTATGTTATTTCATTTATTTTTTCAAAATAATCCATGAAGAAGGCATCATTAAGTAACATTACGAAGGAAATAGTTTGCAAAAACTAAGCCTCAGAGAGTAAATACTTTACCCACAGAGGAACACATGAATATATTAGTTTATCCAGATTTAGACTTTATCCCTATATAAACAAGATGGCCTAAATCCCCAGGGAAAGCTTCTAGCACCTGGGTTAGAAAGTAGCTTGGAGAGAGATATATTGTCAAAAGAAATTATCAACAACCTCAACCCCCTGGCAGTAAGAGATCCTCCTAGGAAATGAAACATTTTCATTTTGGGTTTATTAAAGGTTTCCAAGAGGAGATTTATCTGTAAATATGAAGAAGACAATGTTGAATACTTGTGAGTTTTTCTTTCACAAGTGAGGTGATGAAGTTTTGAGGACAGGCTCAATGCATTTTCTCATTTTCTTGTAAAAATGGTGACTACTTAGTAGAGAAGAAACTGTTCTGAAGCACTGCTAGCCCAGGACACTAATGTGTGTCCATACCCAGGATTAGAAAATAGCTGGAGGAAAAAAAACACATTTATATATATTTGAAACATCTCTCTGGCTGTGAAATAGCTTCAAAATAAAAGCATCTATTTTGAACATGTCATCTAGTGCTGTTATTCATTTAGAAATTGCTCAATAATATTTAATATGTGGCTCATTGTCATGGAATAGAGTGAGGTCAAACTAACTTTATGAAAATAAAGAAACCTATATGCAGGTCAGGAAGCAACAGTTAGAACTGGACGTGGAACAACAGACTGCTTCCAAATAGGAAAAGGAGTACATCAAGGCTGTACATTGTCACCCTGCTTATTTAACTTATATGCAGAGTACATCATGAAAACGCTGGACTGGAAGAAACACAAGCTGGAATCAAGATTGCTGGGAGAAATATCAATAACCCCAAATATGCAGATGACAACACCCTTACGGCAGACAGTGAAGAGCTAAAAAGCCTCTTGATGAAAGTGAAAGTGGAGAGTGAAAAGTTGGCCTAAAGCTCAACATTCAGAAAACAAAGATCATGACATCTGGTCCCATCACTTCATGGGAAATAGATGGGGAAACAGTGGAAACAGTGACAGACTTTTATTTTGGGGGCTCCCAAATCACTACAGATGGTGATTGCAGCAAATTAGAAGATTCTTACTCCTTGGAAGGAAACTTATGACCAACCTAAGCAGCATATTAAAAAGCAGAGACATTACTTTTTAGCAAAGGTCCGTCTAGTCAAGGCTATGGTTTTTCAGTGGTCATGTATGGATGTGAGAGTTGGACTGTGAAAGCTGAGTGCCAGAGAATCGATGCTTTTGAATTGTGGTGTAGGAAAGACTCTTGAGAGTCCCTTGGACTGCAAGGAGATCCAACCAGCCCATTCTGAAGGAGATCAATCCGGGTGTTCATCGGAAGGACTGATGTTGAGGCTGAAACTCCAATACTTTGGCCACCTCATGAAGAGTTGACTCATTGGAAAGACTCTGATGCTGGGAGGGATTGGGGGCAGGAGGAGAAAGGACGACCGAGGATGAGATGGCTGGATGGCATCAACTCGATGGACATGAGTTTGGGTGAACTCCAGGAGTTGGTGATAGATAGGGAGGCCTGATGTGCTGCGATTCATGGGGTCGCAAAGTCGGACACAACTGAGTGACTGAACTGAACTGAAAAGTATAATTTAAAACCTGGGAAGACCTTGAGGCTGTCTAAATTTGGGCTCTGGGTTGATTTCAGAACTCACAGGGAAGAAGTGCCCTGTAGAAGAAACAGAAGGACAATAAAGTGGGGAGTTTTCTAGTTAAATCAGTTCAGTCGCTCAGTCATGTCTGACTCTTTGTGACCCATGGACTGCAGCACACCAGGCCGCCCATCCATCACCTACTCCCGGAGTTTACTCAAACTCATGTCCATTGCATTGGTGATGGCCACAACCATTCCATCTCTCGTCCCCTTCTCCTCCTGCCTTCAATCTTTCCTAGCATCAGGATCTTTTCTAATGAGTCAGTTCTTTGCATCAAGTGGCCAAAGTATTGGATTTCAGCTTCAGCATCAGTCTTTCCAATGAATATTCAGGACCTATTTCTTTTAGGATTGACTGGTTTGTATCCTTGCAGTCAAAGCGACTCGAGTCTCCTCCAACACCTTCAAAAGCACCAATTCTTCTGCACTCAGCTCTCACATCCATACACTACTGGATGTTATATCAGAGTAAATTATTTCAGAGAAAAGACAAAATTAAAGCAATCAGTTCTAATTGCACAATTAGTTATTGTGTACCTATCACAGTGTGTGATGTTCCATGGAGAAAAAAGCAAAATTTAGTTGTTGCTCTAAAGGGTGTTTTATCCTAAGCATACAGCTTTAGGTTTAAGGCAGAGGTCCCCAAACTCTGGGATCTAATGCCTGATGATCTGATGTGGGGATGATGTAACAATAATAGAAGACAGTGCACAGTAAATGTAATGAACTTGAATCATCCTGAAACCACTCCTGTTCCCAGAACGTGGAAAATCGCCTTTCAGGAAACCAGTCCCTGGTGCCAGAATGTTGAGGACACTGGTTTAAGGCACATCCTAACAGAAAGAAAATTTTGAGATGCTAAAAGTAGCTGTCTTTCCTGAAATACCAGCCAGAAAAATCTGAAACTACAGGTATTCATTAAAACAGTGCTTCTTAGAGACTACATTTGGATATAACATATTTTTCAACCTGAGAGATTAAAATAAGACTCCTGAAAAAAAAAATACTTCTCTTAAATCCCAAAGCAAGTGGAAAACCATTAAACTCAATATTATTATTTGGCAGTAGCTGCAAGGAGAATTAAACTACCTTGTCCATGAAGAATGAATTTATGGATGAAGAGGAAAGGTTTACACACAGTAGAATATTGCTTAAAACTTGAACCCATCTTTTATAACTTTTATTACCCACATGTGTAATTTAAATTCATTTTAGAAAAAACACATGAGCACTTTTTTTTTAACTTGGGATCATTTTGAAATGAATTAATGTGGAGTGGAGGGACAGATTTCAAGGTGTTTCCTATTGCAAAAAGATCATCAGTATTGAAATGGTTCTCTCAAATCAATATTGAATTATAGACCCTGACCATTTCTCTTAAGGGATCTGTTTCCCAGAGTATTGCTGTGGGCATAGTGTTGGCATGCATCCATCAAAATCATATTCGATTCTGCATTCAGAAATATAAAAATAAAGTCAAATAAAGAAGGGTTCCCTTGTTTCTGCTTCAAACTAGAAAAGATAAAATATCCTGAAGGACAAAGTGGTGGCACTAGAAGAACAAGGATAAATGGATGTATGGAAACACAGGAGTATGTTTGTGTGTGTGTTGCAGGGTGTTACTGTCAGAACTTCAATATACGTGTGGCTTTAGTGTTTCCCCTTGGTTTGTGAACAGATGCTATAAAGCAGAAAATTTGTTTCAATTTCTTCTTGATATCTTTTAAGTCTTTTCTTTTCCACAGTCTCCTTTATCTTTTTTTAAGTTTAATTCTCTTCCGCTCTTCCTCCTACATTTGTTCATCCCCCTCCTCCCTCTGCATTTAAGGCTCTATGATGGTTGGTTCTGAGATGGGAGAATTTATAGGTAGCCAAGGGCACTTCTTTCCTCTTCAAACGAGAGGAAATTTTTAAGATTTCAAATGAGGTAGTAAAACATACCTTTAAAAGTCTGTCCTTTAAAATTATTGCCAGAACTTTCAGGCTAAAACTAGTTCCAAAACTGTCGCTCCAAAGTCCTTCTTGAAGCTCAAGACTCATATGGCCAGACAGTCTCTGACACATGTTCGTGTGTGTTTCAGTAGAGTTCCTGCAAAGATGGAGACTGTGTTTCAGTCTGCTTATCATTTTGTCTAGGAGAGGTTCTCTCATGCTCACAGATCAATCTCTAGAAATCTTCAGATAGTGATCCTGGTCAAGACCCTCATATAGAAGAAAACCATCCACAATCTGTGTGTCAATCGCATTAATGATGAATCATGTCCTTTCCAAGGTAAAGGAGATCTGAAAACTGTCAGCTTTCTATTCAGCTGGCACACGTTGGCATGGGCATCTTAAGGGCTAAATGTTGGTCTGTGATACTTGCAAGTTGAACTTGGGCACCAGCCATAGCAAAGACATCTTTGTTGAGTGAAAATTGATGCAATTAGGTTTTAGACCATTTCTGCCATGATAGCTGCTCCATTTATGTCTATTTTGTTGCTTTGTGGCCAATCAGTGAGCCTGGCTGATAAGTCATTGATTTTTG